>NC_136507.1:105405706-105630706 GCF_053919585.1 Euprymna scolopes
CCTTTTATTTATACCAATCTTTTATATTATGAAGCTCAATGTAATTACAGAGCATATAACAAATAAATAACAAAAGTCCATATTCCAAGTTTCATGATGTTGACACAATTTATTCCTTTAAGCACGTTGACATGCATAGTTCTTGACAGCAACTGTTTCGTAGCACAAAAGCATTCATTTTATTATTATATCACTCAATGAATCTATTTTACCCTTAACTCATCAGGAGAAAAAGCACCTATCAACCCATCATTACGCCATTTTGCATTTTCAAGTAATAAGATTTAAAAAAAAAATGTAATTACAACTTTTCTTCCAATTTTCGGGTTTTGTAATTATGGCCAAATACATTTTATTTTCTTTTGATGAATTGATACGTGCTGCTTGTGTATAATGCAATTCAGTTCAGATTAAATGCTAAACTGCAACTTGGAAGTAGGGGGCTGCTATCGGGGACACAAGTTGCAGGGGTATTATGAAGGGAGATGAGTAGCAAGATGTCTGTTCATATTAAACTTGAGCTTCTGCATGTCAGTACAGTTGGGAAAGCAGAATCCCGGAAGGGAGTTCCAAAGTCTAGCAGTTCTGGGGAAGAAACTATTGGAGTAGAAGACTTTATTATACGTAGGGATCTCTACTGTGAAGGGGTGGGATTAAGCTGCTTGTGGGGTTTGTCAGGAGTATTCACGTCGACGGGGTACAAGTGCTTGTAGTTCCTCAGAACATTCACCATTAAAGTACTTGTAGAACAGGCAGAGGGATGCAACATTTCGTTGATGGGACAGAGGCTGAAGCCTAGATGACAATTCAGGACCCATGAGGTTGGTGACTCTCTTTTGAACCCTGTCAAGGAGTGAGAAACAAGTAGCAGCCTGACACCATGGAAATAAATAAACAATCATGGCATATTTAAATAAATAAACAATCATGGTATATTTAAATAAATAAACAATCATGGCATATTTAAATAAATAAACAATCATAGCATATTTAAATAAATAAACAATCATGGCATATTTAAATAAATAAACAATCATGGTATATTTAAATAAATAAACAATCATAGCATATTTAAATAAATAAACAATCATGGTATATTTAAATAAATAAACAATCATGGCATATTTAAATAAATAAACAATCATAGCATATTTAAATAAATAAACAATCATAGCATATTTAAATAAATAAACAATCATGGTATATTTAAATAAATAAACAATCATGGCATATTTAAATAAATAAAAAATCATAGCATATTTAAATAAATAAACAATCATAGCATATTTAAATAAATAAACAATCATGGTATATTTAAATAAATAAACAATCATGGCATATTTAAATAAATAAACAATCATGGTATATTTAAATAAATAAACAATCATGGTATATTTAAATAAATAAACAATCATGGAATATTTAAATAAATAAACAATCATAGCATATTTAAATAAATAAACAATCATAGCATATTTAAATAAATAAACAATCATGACATATTTAAATAAATAAACAATCATGGTATATTTAAATAAATAAACAATCATAGCATATTTAAATAAATAAACAATCATGGCATATTTAAATAAATAAACAATCATGGCATATTTAAATAAATAAACAATCATAGCATATTTAAATAAATAAACAATCATAGCATATTTAAATAAATAAACAATCATGGTATATTTAAATAAATAAACAATCATGGCATATTTAAATAAATAAATAATCATAGCATATTTAAATAAATAAATAATCATAGCATATTTAAATAAATAAACAATCATGGCATATTTAAATAAATAAACAATCATGGTATATTTAAATAAATAAACAATCATAGCATATTTAAATAAATAAACAATCATAGCATATTTAAATAAATAAACAATCATGGTATATTTAAATAAATAAACAATCATGGCATATTTAAATAAATAAACAATCATGGTATATTTAAATAAATAAATAAACAATCATGGCATATTTAAATAAATAAACAATCATGGCATATTTAAATAAATAAACAATCATGGCATATTTAAATAAATAAACAATCATAGCATATTTAAATAAATAAACAATCATAGCATATTTAAATAAATAAACAATCATGGCATATTTAAATAAATAAACAATCATGGTATATTTAAATAAATAAACAATCATGGCATATTTAAATAAATAAACAATCATAGCATATTTAAATAAATAAACAATCATAGCATATTTAAATAAATAAACAATCATGGCATATTTAAATAAATAAACAATCATGGTATATTTAAATAAATAAACAATCATAGCATATTTAAATAAATAAACAATCATAGCATATTTAAATAAATAAACAATCATGATATATTTAAATAAATAAACAATCATGACATATTTAAATAAATAAACAATCATGACATATTTAAATAAATAAACAATCATAGCATATTTAAATAAATAAACAATCATGGTATATTTAAATAAATAAACAATCATAGCATATTTAAATAAATAAACAATCATAGCATATTTAAATAAATAAACAATCATGATATATTTAAATAAATAAACAATCATGGCATATTTAAATAAATAAATAAATAATCATGGCATATTTAAATAAATAAACAATCATGGCATATTTAAATAAATAAACAATCATAGCATATTTAAATAAATAAATAAACAATCATGGCATATTTAAATAAATAAACAATCATGGTATATTTAAATAAATAAACAATCATAGCATATTTAAATAAATAAACAATCATAGCATATTTAAATAAATAAATAAATAAATAAACAATCATGGCATATTTAAATAAATAAATAAATAAACAATCATGACATATTTGAATAAATAAACAATCATAGCATATTTAAATAAATAATCATAGCATATTTAAATTCGCTACTCTTAAAAACGAAATTATGGTTCCTAATAATTATTTATCGATTATACGAGATGCGATTTTGTTTTATTTCGCTCGAATGGATCAGAGGGGATTGCAAATTGCATTGTTATGATGACTACACTTATGCATTCATGACCTGAAAGTTTCATCTTTCTGTTGCTGATATTGATGGAAAGAGACTCTAAGAAAGGTACCTCTGTCTTGGATGTGCATCAGAAGCAGAGATGCGTCATTTAATTCCTGGCAAAAGAGAACGGTTGTGACCTTGTAGAAAAATGAATGCTAGAACCAAAAAACAAAAACAAAAAAAATATGTCGCTCGTTTTAATGGTACCTTTCCCGTCTGTGTAGCTTTTCAACTTTTTTATTTAAAAAAAGAAAGAGGCTTTACTTTTGGAACGAATCATGTCATTTCATCCGACATTCAAATAAATAAATAGACAAAATAATAAATATTACAACAATCAAAGTAAGGATACTTGTTTTTAAGTTATCCAAATCAGTATCCGGAAATACTAACTTTGATAAATAAAATCCCAAATGTTACCGAAGTAAATAATAATAGTAATATTAATTATAATAATAATACTTCCTCCCACCGCTACTCCGCCTATTTCAATTAGCTTTTGCTATTTGCAAATAGTAGACAATTTAACCTAATAAAAACAGCTGTAAATGTAATTTATTTAAACTCAATAACCTTTATCTGAATATTTGAAATGGTTTCTTTTTTATATTAATATACTATTTTTTACTAAACGTTCACTTCTGAATGTTGTTTCGTTACTACTTCCGGATATGGAAATGGCGTAGTGGTTACTAACCCAGACTGTAGCCTTTGGTTCAAACTAAATAACAGACTAAGCAAAAATGCTTCTTCAAAATGTTATTTAAACAGTTAAACAGTTCAAGCAAATGACCAGGCCTTCATGTGTTTTAAACTAAACTTACAACATCATAGCATTAGTTAATTGTATTTTCTTTACCGTTCTCCCTCGACCCAGGACTCTACCCTAATTAACCACGTCTTTGGCAGCATAAATGCAGCATTCTTTCTAGATATTAGCGCCCAAGTACATGTATTTGGTGACTTTAATGTCCACCACAGTTTGGTTTGGTTTCTCTACTTATTTGAACACAGCTGGTAGCATCACACATAATTTTTTTTATATCCCATTTCATGTTACAGACAGCCAGGTTCTCGACCCGTCTTCCAGATCGACAGTGTCAGCAAACCTCACTTCTAAATCTGTTTAGTACCACAGTTACAGAGAATTGTATAGCAAAGCCCCATTGCCCACTTGGGAATGCTGATCATATTTTAATAATGATAGACATCACCCTAAACTCTCGACCTCAAGTTGAAGAGTAATTTCTCAAAACGAGAAGAAGGAAAACTGGGAAGCCATCAGGGATCACATCAGGGAAGTTCCATAGAGTAGTATCTTTTCTCTTTCTGCAGAACAATATGCAAATGATGTTATTGAAAGGTTCAAAGTTCTATAGCAAACCCCATTCTTCCTAATGGTTCAGTTCTTCTTGTGCAGCTGCCATTGCTCAAGGGCAGCAAGCATTCTGCAGAATAATTTGACACCAGTCAAGCACAAATTGGAAAAAACATATAAAAGTGAGAAATAATTGTAGGTGTTAAATAGCTGCAACCAAGAGAAGGCATACCTAACCCTAACCCTAACCTAACCCTAACCTTAACCCTAACCTAACCCTAACCCTAACCCTAACCCTAACCTAACCCTAACCCTAACCTACCCCTAACCCTAACCCTAACCGAAACCACCAGAAGACACATTGAGACGCAGAAATCAGGATGAAAAATTATAACAATTCAGTAAATAATAGTAAATAATGGGCAATCAACAATTTCCTCATTATCCAACAACCTTCAGGTTGTTTCTACTGAAACGGTGAAGACTAATCTGCATCTAACTCCATTTCAGACCCAACAAACCACTCCTTCCTAAATTTCCCTTTGCAGAAAGAAGCCACATTCGATAATCTGAACATCACCCCTCCCCTGTTTGTGATGTCATAAAAAAATTAGACACTTCAAAGGTATGTAGGCTTGATTTCATCCCTACTATACTAGTAAAAAAATATTTTGCTGTGGTTGCCCCAGTTCTCTCCAACAAATGCTTAGCAAATCTTGCTTTCCTGACTGCTGGAAATTTGCTTCTGTGGTATGAGTTTATAAGAATTCTGATGAAAGAATTGACCTACTTAATTATTGCTCCATTAGCCTCCTTCCTCTGTTCACTAAAATATTTGAATCCTTAATCAATCAAGCATTAGTTCATCATCTCAAAGATACTAAACTTCTTTAATAACCAACAGTATGAATTTAGGCAAGCTCGTTCTACTGCAGATATCCTAACTGTAATCTCTCAACATATATATATCATACACTGCATAAAACAGAAGAGGCTTGATATATCTAAGGCCTTTGGCAAGGTCTGATACAATGGTCTTCTCATGAAAATTAAATCCTATGGAATTATTGGATGAATAATGTAATCAAATCTTTCTTAGATAAGTTGTGCCTCAGGGGTTGATCATTGGACCTTTATTATTCCTTATATTCATAAGTGACCTCCCTGATGAAATTGTCTCTGAGATGGGTATATTTGCTGATGACACCATAGGGAAAGGAAAATGAATGAACACATATCTAAGGTAAACCTCCAGTCTGTAGAGGAATGGGGACGTAAATGGATAGTACTATTCAATGCTGCTAAGACTAAACTTCTTTCCTTTAATAATTACAAGAAACCTTCTCAACCACTGATTATTATAGTTAATGATACATTACCTGAAATTACTTCGTTGCGCTCCTCGGCTTAACATTCGCAGGCAACATAAATTAGAACAAATATACTGAGATTATTGCCAAGACTGCTGCGAAGAAGGTGCGCTCTCTCTACTATACTTGACGGTTACTCACGCCTCAAAGTATCCTGTACCTCTACACTATTCGCCCATGCAAGGAGTATTGTTGTCACATCTGGAATGGTGCATTTGTCATTGGTTTCTCTCTTCTATAAAGAGTTAAAAAAAGAGTTGTCAACCTAATACTCCAACCTCTGTCCCACTATCGAAATGTTGCATCCCTGTGCCTGTTTTACAAGTATTTCAATGGAATGTGCTCCGACGAACTTAAAGCACTTGTATCCTCCTTGATGTAAATACCCGCGACTAACTTGACAAGCAGAATAATCCCACCCCTTCACTTTAGAGATCTCAAGATGCTGGATAGCTTTCTATATAAATAGTTTCTTCTTTTAGACTGTTAGACTTTGGAATCCCCTCCACCCCGAATCCCTGCTTCCCTGACTGTACTGATATGCAGAAATTTAATGTTATGCAAACAGATATCTTGATGCTCATCTCCCTACATAGTATATCTGTAAATTTGGTCTCAAATAGTAGCCCCTTATGTGGGTGAATTAATAGTAAAAAAAAACAAAACAAAACAAAAAAAAAACATAACAGGCCAGGTAAAATGCTATTTCAAACTTGATCTGAAAGAAACCCTTCTTTCCCAGATATGTCTACTAGTATCGTACATAAATGATGATATCCTTATAATTATATGTAATTATCCATCATATATATATATATATATATATATATATATATATATATATATATATATATATATATATATATATATATAATTAAACGATATTATCTTTATAATTATATAGTAATTATATATAATTAAATGATTTCACATGCTAATTATATATTACACTTGCCAAAATACCTCCGGGCACTTTTCAGCTAGCACCTGTGGAGTTTTATTGGAATTTGGTTTAAACAGAAATACAGTATGGTTCATATTCTCTGCAGAAAAAACAAACAAAACATGATTTTGGTATTATACAGAATGGAACGATGAAGTTGTAAACCTAAAGAAAACGATATTACAGCTTTATTTTAAAACTTTTATTGAAAAAATCAATTCAGGTAACTTGATCATATAGTAGAGCTGACATTCATTCAATGTAATCGCCTTCAGCCTCAATCACCACCTCGATATATAGCTCCAGAACTGGGAGCATGCATTTTCCACAAACGCCGGTGGGAGCTTAGCGAATACTTGGCGGATTATGGCTATCAGGCTGGTTTTGGTCCTGTTGTCATAACTTGGAGTGAGTTGTATAGCAGCTCATCTCCGATCTTGCTTGTTGAAGATTATGTCACTTTCAGACATGATAGAAGGCTCTGATTGTTCTTGGGATTTGTACATAACTGGCCAACAAGTAGATGGTCTGCAACAACAACAACAACAAAAAAAAAAACGGTTTTTATCAAACGGAAATGGAATCATGTCGTTTTTTCCAGGGTGACAATTTCATTGTTCCACCCGGTACATGCATTGTCATATTTTTGCAATTTGGAGTAACAAAAAAAAAGAAAAAACAGAAACAGTATCACATAGTAGAAACCCTACGTCAGTAGTGATCAAGTTAACTAGTGTGAACTTTGTCAAGGGTCACGTTGAGTGCATGATGATAACCTATATATGTAAAACAGAATCGTTGCCAGATTTGAATGAAAAATGTATGACAAGGTATGAGTAGAAGTTAAATGCCGTAGACAAAGCAGGAGTCGAACGATATAAGGATATGACAAATGAGTTTCGAATCAGTCTCCTTGGGAAGCCACGCAGACAAGACACGACCAATAATGTAGAACAATCTAAAGCGAATGTTACTTCAATATCTATCCGTCTGAATCATTCATTTTTTAAGTTAAAAAGTAAACAATTAACTACAGTAACATTGGTCTCTCTGTCTCTGTCTCTCTGTCTCTCTCTGTCTCTCTCTCTCCGGAGTAAATTCTCTCCAAATAAATTTTAAACCTGGCTCATAATGCTGGAAGAAAACACAACACATAGTAGTTAGGGTTTGACAGGACTCTTTATTTCTCATAACTCTCATCTCTCAAGGATCCAGGTCGCCTTGCTCTGAGATCGCTCCTTCTGATATCCTTATGTAGAAAATAAACATCGTTACTAAAGAGTTCGATAACTCTTGAGAAAAGAAGCGGGTTAAGGTCCCTGCATCTATTAATATATTAATAATAACATCTTAAAGAAAACTTAGCAGACTCAGCGGATGTTTCCCTGTGTCTTTCTCACATGAAACGTTTTATTTATTTTAGTTAAACAGCAACTAGATGACCAACAGCCACTAGATGAAATAGCAACGATGACAAGAAGCGGAAAGTGCATAAAAATAAAAGTCCAATACGTTTAAACATCTCTCACAAATATACATACGAAGACTTTTATTTGGTTTATTTAAAATGTTAATTTAATGTTAGACTGACGACGATGATGATGACGATGACGACCACGATGATGATGACGACGACGACCATGACGATGATGACGACGACGACAACAACGATGATGATGATCATGATGATGTTGAAAGAGTGGTCAGCATACATTTGACAGGAAACAGTAAAAAATACTCTACTGATTTTTAATATTAAAGAAACATGGTTTGAAGTGTAAGTCTTTAATGCAATGAATTGCAGCCAGTTAGCGACGTTGAAAGATACACGGAAAGCCTCACGCTTGAGCATATTACAACTATGAACAACCATTCATTAAAGTGGCTTACTAGATTACTATAAATATTACATTCACAGGCAATATGAACTGGAAAAATACATTGAGGACATTGCAAAGACGGCTGCAAAGAAGGTGGGTTCCCTCTATCGTGCTAGAAAACTACTAACACGTGAGAGTATCCTGTACCTCTACTAGGCCACCATGTACATATCCCCGACAAACCAACTTAGCAACAAAATCACACCCCTTCACTCTTGAGGTCACTAAATGTCAGAAAGCCTCTTACTCTAATAGCTTCTTCCCTAGAATGGCTAGACTTTGGAATTCTTTCCTGCTACCTGCTTCTCAAACTGTACTGATATGCAGAAGTTTAAATGCAACGTAAACCAACAAATTAATCTTTCTTAGGCCTGATTCAAATTAGTAGCCCCTTATGTCTAGGTGACAATGTGCTTTGTTTGGGGTGAAGGTGTTTAAAAAATAAAAATTATTCTAATAAAAAATCCGTAAAGATACAAATAACCTCGTAGTAAAAAAAACCATGTAAGTATATATATCAGGTTGACAAGAAAATTGTTGCGGTTTTAAACTTTTATATTCTGATGAACATACATTTTGGCTCAAACAAAATATTTATTGATTGAAACAAGCACCATCAGAATCAACACACTTTTGCCAACGCAAAACAAATGTTTGCTGGTCACGTAAAAATCTTGCATTCTGGTGGCGATGAAGACGTTTTGGATATCGCTTAGGGTTTTGAAACATTTCTCATACAAAAAGTTGCTTGAAAAAGAGGTAGTCGGTAGGTGAGAGGTCTGGAGAATATGGCGGATAAGGCAGAGTTTCGTTGCCCAATTCGTTCAACTTCTGCAGTGTTGGTTTAGCAACGCGTGATCGGGCATTGTCGTGGAGGAAAATTGAGCCTTTTCTGTTGACTAATGCTGGGTGTTGTTGCTGAAGTTTCTGATGTATTTCATCCATTTGTTGACAGTACTTTATCGCCATAATGGTTTCGTCTGCATTAAAAAAATTGATGAGACCGGTCGAAGTCCACCAAAGTCAGCATGACCTTCTTTTGGTGCAACTCAAATTTATGCAAATTTTACGACCGGGCAACGCTGGGCGGTGTGCTAGTGATTTATATATTCATTAACGTTCCCGCATTATTTTTTAAAGACTTTCCTAAGATGACTGCTTTAAAGATAAACATAAACATTCAAATTCGAAATATATAGTGCGTTTATGAAGTGGGATAAATACCTTTTTTTATATCATTTTTTCAGTCACCGAATTACAAAGAACTAAAGACCTATTTAGGCGATATTGTCAAGAATCAACAAGATTTGACTGCAAATACGTAGAACTAGCATGAAAGCACAAATACAGCCGGTCATTTTCTTTCTTTTTCCAGGGAAAGTATCAGTTCATAGTTTAGCAATATCGCCTGAAGAGGATACTAGTTACTTGTAATTGGCTGACCGAAACAAGCTCATGAATGTGTAGGCAAATATTAATGCTTATGTAACATACTTATTAATGCTTATGTATTGAACACACTTGTATTAATCTCGTTAAAACTTCACTGGTTGCTTCACCTCTGGAAAATATTAACCTGGATTCATATATATATATATATATATATATATATATATATATATATATATATATATACGTTTTATTTTTTTATTACCGTTTTTTTTCTGTTTAGTTACACTTTCTTCAGGTTTTTATTAATTACCATTTCTACTAAACTATATATATATATATATATATATATATATATATATATATATATATATATATATATATATAGTAAGTTATGAAAATATATATGGCAATTTAAGCTACACAGAATATTCTGCGTTTTATCCTTGTGAGAATTCGTCAGGTTTACCTAGCTCTACCTATGTATTGAGCACTGTTGCAGTAAATACTGAAAATTCACGCATAAAATTATGTCTTCTTATATAAATTTATATGATTAAATGAAATAGTGAAATATATATATATATATATATATATATATATATATATATATATATATATATATATAGAGAGAGAGAGAGAGAGAGAGAGAGAGAGAGAGTATACCTTGACCTTAATAATTTGTTCTACTTCCCGAGATTCAACGTTCAACATGTTTGGTTGTCAATTGGGCGAATTGAGGATGAGCTCAAGTTGATTATGAATGAATTAATTCATTAGTTTCAATTATGATCTAATTATTAGTCGCTTCAAGTGAAAAATGCTTATCCAATCAAACTGTAGATTCAGCAAATCAAGTTGAACTTTTGTTCCCTTCCATGCTAATAGCTTGTTATTCTAGGAAAGGCGTGAACCCATACTTTCCCTGGAAAAAAAGAAAGAAAATGACCAGCTGTGTTTGTGTAATCATGCTGGTTTCTATATGTTTGCTGTCAAATCTTGCTGATACACCGATTCTTGAGAGATCACCGATGTTAAGCAACATTAAGTCTGGTCAGTAGAGAAGGGGGTTCTACCTCACCCCAAGTGCCACCCATTGTTAATAAAATTCACACCCCTTTCTGCAATCCAACCATATTTGATACAATTAAATTATATTTAATACAATTAAACTTCAGTCTATCACTGACTTGTCCACCAAGTTTGAATCATGCATGTCCAACAGTCCTTGTTTTATTACTGTTTGATAATAAAAGCACCTTTCTCTGGTGAGACCAGATTCTACACTGACATGAGCGTTCTCATGACAGTTTTCTGAGTCTTACTACTTCCATGTTGGATCATGACAAATTCGAAGTGGGTGTTTTGTTTGTGACACCCTCACTTGAACATTACCGTGTAGGGCTAACAGGCTGCTTCCATTTATGAAATTGTGGACTAGCGCTTTATTGATTTGTGACTCAAAGATTTTCGTGAAGAAGAAGACCAATCAAAGCAGTCGAATATTGATTACACACAAACAACAGCCAATCAAAGTCCAGAGAATAAGCTGGCCCAAATATCATATTTTGATTCTACAGGGATTTTCCGTATCCAAGAAATCCATAAAGCATTTGATGGTTCCTGCCAATAAAAACAGGCTCATATTTTCCTTTACTGTCTTGTACTTTCCCTAAATTTCTTAAAGAATCCGGTCAATTTCTGTTAGCCACTCCCAGATTCATAATAAATACGTTTTTATAAAGTCATAAGGATGACATCAGACGAATGCGAAATTCTGCTAACAGAAACAGCAGCTGCCTGTCTGGGAAGAAGAGGATGAAGAAAACACCACTGCTGTGCTGATGGAGATTTTCGAATTGCTGCCAAATTGTGGTGTGCAGAGCAGCAGGGGCGGTGTCGTGCGAGAAGAGGAATTTGTGATCCTGCAGACGTCCCCTATTGCTATTTTAAGGACTTTAGTCTTGCAGAAAATGCTAGCAGATGGCTGAGCATGGAACCGTGGGCAAAAACCTTCCTTGTATTTTGACAATATCCGACATGAATAAATAATTAGAAATTAAAAAAGACTTTCCGATAAACCTTCTTTTTCTCTCTCTTTTTTTTCCTTTCTATCTATCTAGCTATACGTCTCTTTCCCCTCTTCACTCTTGTCTCTTCCTTTTCCTCCTCCCTCTCACTCTACTCCACTGTCTCTCTTTTTCTCTCACTTCATCTTTATCTCTCTCTCTCTCTCTATCTATCTATCTATATATATATATATATATATATATATATATATATATATATATATATAGATATATAACACGTTGACACACCAGTTTTTGCCCGATAACTGAAGTTAAGCAACGTTGAGCCTGACCAGTACCAGATGGGTGACCATTTGGGAAGGCTAGGCACTGTATGTACCGTGCCGAGTTGTAGAAATTTCTAGGTTGGTATCTTTGGGCGCTTTAATTCACTGGGAGAAATGTACCCCCAGTCTTCATTAAG
Organism: Euprymna scolopes; assembly: GCF_053919585.1. Classification (NCBI taxonomy): domain Eukaryota; kingdom Metazoa; phylum Mollusca; class Cephalopoda; order Sepiida; family Sepiolidae; genus Euprymna; species Euprymna scolopes. Next base: position 105,418,148 of record NC_136507.1, read on the forward strand.
ACATCTAGGAAAAGGTAACGCTGATGTAAAAACCTGTATACTCTGTTCTGTAGCAGTCATCTGCACCAACAAAAGTTAACAGTAATCCCAAAAAGCGTGGTTAGTTCTACACAAGGCCTTCATCACTATTAATAAATCATCCGTGTGGATTTCCGAGCACATATTCCCACGTGGAAATTCTATAGCAAACCCCACTCTTCCCAAGAGTTTACTTCTACTTGTGCAGCTGCCATTGCTTAGAGGCAACATGCATACCGCAGATTTAATCAACATAAGTCCAGTACAAAAAGACAAAAGTTTATAGACACTAGAAGTAACGTTAAGAAAGAAATGGTGACAGCTAAGAGAGAATATACCGAAACCACCAGAAAACGCATCAAAGCTCAGAAATTAGGAACCCGTGATTTCTGGAAAACTTACAACAGTAATTAACCCCCATTATTTCCCCACTATCCAACAATCGTGAGGTTGCTTGCACACCAACCGAGAAAGCTAACATGCTTGCCAGTCGGTTTGCCTCAAACTCCACATTGGACCCAGCAAACCACTCCCTCCTTGACTTTCCTTTGCAGACAGATGCCACACTAGATGATTTGAAAATCACCCCTCGTCAGGTGCATGATATCATAAAAAACCTAAACATTTCAAAAGCATATAGACCCGATCTCATCCCGGCTGTGCTATTAAAAAATGCTCCGCTGAGGTTGCTCCAGTTCTCTCCAAACTTTACAACAAATGCCTAAACGAATCTTGCTTTCCTGACTGCTGGGAAACTGCTTCTGTGGTACCAGTTTACAAGAATTCTGGCGAATGAACTGACCCATTAAATTATCACCCCATTAATCTCCTCCTACTTTTTTTCAAAATAGTTGAATTCATAATTAACCAAGCTCTAGTCCATCACCTTACAGCTGCTAAACTTCTGACCGACCAACTATATGGATTAAGGCAAGCCTGTTCTACAGCAGATATCCTAACTGTAATCTCTGAACATATATACCATACACTGGACAAAACAGGGGAAGGTAGCTCTAGATATATCTAAAGCTTTTAACAGGGTATGGCATGATGGTTTTCTCAGGAAAATCAGATCATACAGAATCACTGGACAAATACTTAACATAATTAAATCCTTCTTAAATAAGAGAAGAATCCAAGTTGTCCTCGACGGCCGCACATCTAAACAATATGATATAAATGTAGGTGTATCTCAGGAATTGATGCTTGAACCTTTATTATTCCTAATATTCATAAATTACCTCCCTGATGAAATTGTCTCTGAGATGGGTATATTTGCTGATGACAGCATGCTCTATAACAATCTGTAGTGGAATGAGAACAAAAATGGATGGTCACATTCAATGCGTCCAAGACTAAGCTTGTTTTCTTCAATAATTACAAGAAACCTTCTCAACCACAAACAGCAATGGTTAAAGATACATTACCTGAAAGTACTTCTTTCAAACTTCTCGGCTTAACGTTCACAGGGAACATGAGTTGGAACAGATACATTGAAAGCATTACCAGGGCCGCTGCGATGAAGGTGGGCTCTCTCTACCGTGCTAGAAAGTTACTTACGCCTGAAAGTACCCTGTACCTCTACAAGACCACCATTCGCCCATGTATGGAGTATTGTTGTTACATTTTGGCTGGTGCATCTGCTACTAGTCTCACGCTCCTGGACAGTGTTCAAAAGAGAGTCGCCAACCTGATAAGTCCTGAACTGTCATCTCGGCTTCAACCTCTGTTCCATCGACGAAATGTTGCATCCCTCTGCCTGTTTTACAAGTATTTTAATGGTGGATGCTCTGATGAACTACAAACCCTTGTACCTTCTCGACATAAATACCCACAACAAACCCGACAAGCAGCAAAATCCCACCCCTACACTAGAGATCCCTAGATATGAGAAAGCCTTCTACTCTAACAGTTTCTTCCCCAGAACTGCAAGACTTTGGAACTCCCTTCTGGGTTCCTGCTTTCCCAACTGTACTGACATGCAAAAGTTCAAGTGTAATGTGAACAGACATCTTGCTGTTCAACTCCCTACATAGTATCCTTTTCAACTTATGTCCCCGATAGCTGCCCCCTACATCAAAATGGCACTGTGCCTTGTTTGAGGTGAAAATGGAATTAAAAATAAGAACACTTGTTGTGGCGGAAGCTCATACATCGAAATCGACGGGAGAATCCATCATAAATAACGAAATCTATATTCCAAATTTCAAAGATGCTGACCATCTTACCTTTTATTTCTTTAAGTACGATTCTTATTAGCACCTTTCTAGGGCAATTGCTCTTGACATATCTAAAGCCTTTGATAGGGTATGGCATAAAAGTTTATTTCATAAGATCGCTAGCTATGGTATAGCTGGAAAAGTCTTCTCAATTATTAAATCATTTCTTTCTGATAGGTTCATAAGAGTAGTAGTTGAGGGGCAAAAATCAGAAGCTCACAGTATTAATGCCGGTGTCCCTCAGGGGTCCATCCTGGGCCCAACTCTTTTCCTGATCTACATTAATTATCTTCCAAATCACATCCTTACATCATTTGTAGACATTTATGCTGACGACACTACCATTTATGGTAGCACATCTAAGACAGTAAACGACCAAGTTCTCTCCAATTCTCTCTCCTCTGATCTTGAGCACGTAGTACAATGGGGAAAGGAGTGGCTGGTTACTTTTAATGCATCTAAAACCAAGCTTCTCTCTTTACATCATCAACATTCTAATCCACATCTGGCATCAATTGAAATGAATGGCTCTCGTCTTCAGGAGGCCTCAAGTTTTGACAAGCTTCTGGGCTTGACCATTACTCCTGATCTTAAATGGAACACGTACATCAAATCTGTTGCCAAGGCCGCTGGAAAAATGGTGGGATCTTTCTATCGATCCGGTAAATATCTCACTGCTGATTCTATTCTCTATCTATATAAGAGTCAGGTACGTCCAAGGATGGAGTACTGTTGCCACATCTGGGCAGGAGCTGCTAGAAAGGACTTGTCCTGCCTTGATAGAGTTCAAAATAGACTTCGTAGCCTCGTAGGAGATGTCCTTTTCTCCTCCTTGCAACCTCTATCTCACAGAAGAGATGTTGCGAGTTTGTCTCTGATGTATCGTTATTTGCATGGAAAGTGTTCGACTGAGCTTCAATCTATGGTCCCCCCTCGCCAAATTTTCACAAGAAACACTCGTCTAGCTGTAAACACTATCAATAATTCCCCCCACTCTTTATCTGTGCCTAAACCTAAACGTAGATTCCATGAACAAAGCTTCTTTCTTAGAACTGCACGCCTGTGGAATTGTCTTTCGTTTTCCTGCTTTCCGGCTGACTACAATATGGTTGTCTTCAAGTCTAACGTAAATAAGTTCTTGATGAGCCGTTCCATATAAGTTATCAAATTTACCAAACTTTCATTACTAATGATTACTATATTGTCCAATTTCTACTGTACACTCTTTAACCCTTATCCTTGAGTGGCCTCTTGGCCTTGATAATGTGGTGATGCCTATGTAAAAAAAAAAGCACCTATTTCGTATCACAGAATCACTCATGTAATTATTATGTCATTTTTTATTTATTTATTTCGCTCTTCAGAAAAAAAACCTCATATATATATATATATATATATATATATATATATATATATATATATATATGTATATATATATACATATATACAACGAAGGTAAATGTTTCTCGCATGCTTTTCCCGTTAGGGATCCCCCCCCCCCCGCCTTTTTTTCTTTCTATTCAAAAAATGCTACATTGCCTAAAGTGTGTTTATTCATAAAGTCTGAAGAAATGCTGGTTTTTGAAAATTTTCAAACGATATAATGCTTGAAATTGTCGAACTAGACATTGAAACAATTGTAACATAAAATGAAATACACTTTTTGTTGCCATCAACAACTTGTCTTGAAGTCTTAATTTTGCACACACAGTATATTAATGCTCAATTATGAAATGTGATAATTTTGTAGCTTAAGCCATTTTTGGCTTAAAACCTATATATATATATATATATATATATATATATATATATATATATATATATATGAAAATTTACTGAATTACACGAACTCAGTATATTACATATAAGTCTATATATATATATATATATATATATATATATATATATATATATATATATATATATATACAATAGCGTCCAAAACTAAGGGACAACATTTTAAAACCTAATATTTGTTAGAAATAATGACTGTGAAAAGCTGAAATTTTGAGAACTGGTAACCGTTATCATCCATACTAAAATTTGAATCATTTGCAAAGGATAGAAAAAGAATTATAAAAATTAGGGACGTTGTCAAAATTTCAGCTTTCCACAGTTGTTATTTCTAACAAATATTATGTTTAAATATTTTGTCCCTTAGTTTTGGACGTTACTGTATATAAAGTGATACCTAAACACCACACACACACACACACACACACACACACACACACACACACACACACACACACACACACACACAGAGTTTTGCTCTCTTCTTTCTCTATCATCATTCTCTATCTATCTACCTACTCTCTCTCTCTCTCCCTCTCTCAATTTATCTATCTATCTATCTATCAAGGTAGGTTGATTTTACAGTTTTCTGTTTCCCAATCAATTTTGGATAAGACAATATATTGGAGGATCAATAAGAAAAAAGTTCTATAGATATCAGCGATATAATTAACAGAATCCCAAAGAAATTCGACGGTGCTTTCCACATTGATCTGCATCATTTACTGTTATCTATTTAATTATAATACTCAGATCAACTTGGTTGGTTGGTTGTTGAAACCGTCAATCCGGGTTGCGACTTCCGGTTTCAAAAAGTTTGTCTGATTAACTATATCATGGACGCCCTGTCTAAAATCGGATATTAATATCAATCTTTATGACTTTTCCATAAAAATAATTTCATTGTCAGTTAACTATTATTAAATGAATAGAACGAACATGTCTCTTATTTATTTATAATTATCACAATTTAATTTTTTTAAAAACAATATTTGTTGTGTTTTTACCGTAAAATAATTGTCTGTTAAATATTTTTCAAATCAATAAAAACGGATACCATTTAACAAAATATTATTTATGGTAAAAACTGTGTGAAAGTACAGTTGATACAACTGAAGTTATGATTTAAAATTGTTTTATTTTGCATGGATAGAAGTTCTTAAAATAATTGAAACATGCTCCAATTTTACTCTAAAAGCTGAATTTAATCTTATGTGCTCCTTCACGTCCAGAGATTTGGACTTCAGATATTGCGACCCCCCCCTCCCCAAAAAACAAAAAAACAAAACAAAAAAGAAAAAAAAAAGAAAAAAACGAAACATAACAAACTTGGTGCCATGTTTAAATTGATGATCAATTTTCCGCCATTTTGAATACAAGAAGACTGTCATTTGATTGGAAAGGGCACACTTTTGTGTTAATAACCCAATTGACTAATTCAGGAAATTTGATATCATCTCGTAGGACTATGACGATTTCCATCAAGTACAATATTAATAAGTATAATGTAATTAACTATGCAATGAATGAAAGAGAATATCCCATTTTGGTGAAAAACGCCCCCAAATGTTTTAATTTTATTTGCATAGTAAATTATATGCACTCACAAACTGTTATTAAAAGAAATCATCTTAAACAGCAAATATTTTTTCATAGCGGATTGTAGCAGCCATCTTGAAATCAAAATGGTGGAAACTCAGATATGACACATAATTACACACACGCACACACACACACACACACACACACACACACACACACACACACACACACACACACATATTGTTTTTATTATATATATATATATATATATATATATATATATATATATATATTGTTTTTAAAATATAATTATCCACTGACACATGTTTCGTCGTTTACAACTCGTCAGAGTGGTTGAATTAAATAACATCTTTCTCTCTCTCTCTCTCTCTCTCTCTCTCTCTCTCTCTCTCTCTATATATATATATATATATATATATATATATATATATATATATATATATATATATTCAGAATGTGAGAGATTATATATCATTATTTCCACAGTCCAAAGAACGTTGAAGCCCACAAGAGTAGTTGTAGATGGCCTGCAATATAAATGCTGGAGTCCCTCAGGGATCAATCCTGGGCCCAACTCTCTTCCTGATCTACATCAATGACCTCCCTAAACACATACTTAAATCATTCATTGACATCTATGCTGATGACACGACCATCTACAGCAACACATCAAAGGCTGTAAATGACAAAGTTCTCTCTGATTCTCTCTCCTCGCGTGGTTCAGTGGGGTAAGATGTGGCTGATTACCTTTAATGCACCCAAAACCAAACTCCTATCCTTACATCATCAACGCTCTGATCCCCATCTGGCATCAATTGTGATGGATGGCTCTCATCTGGGTGAGGCCCTGTGTTTTGACAAGCATCTGGGTTTGACCTTTACTCCTGATCTGAAATGGAACACGTACATCAAGTCTGTTGCCAAGGTTGCTGGAAAGATGGTGGGATCCTTCTACCGCTCCAGAAGATATCTACTACTACTGATGCAATTCTCTATTTATATAAAAGCCAAGTACGTCCAAGGATGGAATACTGTTGCCATATCTGGGCAGGAGCTGCTAAAAACAGCCTATCCTGCCTTGACAGAGTACAAAATAGACTTCTTGGCTTAGTGGGGGATGCCCTTTTCTCTACCCTGCAACCTCTCTCCCACAGAAGAGACGTTGCGAGCCTATCCTTGTTTTATCGTTATTTTCATGGCAGGTGCTCGTCTGAACTCCAATCTCTGGTCCCCCCTCGCCAATCTTTCACGAAAAACACCCGTCTAGCTGAATCCACTGTGAAAAATTTCCCCCACTCTATATCTGTGCCTAAATCAAAATGTGGATTCCATGAACAAAGCTTCTTTCTTAGAACTGCACGCCTGTGGAACTCTGTTCCATCTGCCTGCTTCCCACTGGACTACAACTTGGATGTCTTCAAGTCCAATGTTAACAAATTCCTAATGAACCGCCCCCTTAAGTAAACACTTCATCAAATCTCCACACTAACGTAATGTACTTGCAATAACCTTTATCCCTGAGTGGCTTCCGGGCCTTGATAAGTCGTGATCACTGTGTAAAAAAAAAAAAAAAGAAGAAAAAAAGAGCCATGTCAGCCAATAGGATTTTTTGTGTGAGGGACGTTTGCTCAGTTGGGTTTCAAATCCCGGGTGCCGATATGTCTGACTGATGAGCCCAAATGAGGGCGTGACTCGAGTCTTAGACTTCCGGTTTGTTGGTTGGCATGGCTCTTGTGGGCTGTGGCATTCTTTGGGCTGTGGAAATAATTATATATATATATATATATATATATATATATATATATATATATTAGTGGGGGGAGTGGCTTTGCCCGAATGTAAAATACGCTTAAATATGATATTTTAATTTTCCGGATTTTGTATATGTTATTATAGAATCGTGATTTCAAAAGTAAAAATAAAGTATTTTGGGTGCCATTAGCTAGAAATCAGAACATTCAAAGCTGGTGACGTTACCACTCTACCAACGTGACAGGCATATGAACAGATTAAAAATTCAAAATAAACTAAGATGAATGTGCAAAATGTATAACGATTTTTTTAAATTTTGACCCATTTTTGTCTCCTTAAAACAATTTTGACCAGCTAAAGACTCGTAAAAGAACGGTCCATAAAAAATCCAATAATTTGAGACCCCTAGAGACAGTCTGCAACTTTTAGTTGCGGAAGAGATAGAGTTTGAAAATATGAAGACAGACAGACAGATAGACGTATAGCCTTTTATATATTAGATAATATAATAATAATAACTAGATAATAATATTAGCTAGCTTATTTACATTTTCTTTACACTGTGAGCCCCTGTTATCCAACAAGTAAAATAAAATAGACGTTTAAATGATGATCATGATGACAACTACGATAATGATGATGATTCTGACTACGATGATGATGACGATGATAATAATGATGACGATGATGACGGTGATGATGATGATAATGGCGATGACTTGAACAAATATGTTGTTTTCCAACCTCTTCTTTGAATGATTTAAATTTGTTGAGAAAAATATCACTAATTTGCAAAAATATTTAATTCCCAAATTTGCAAATGATTCGTACATTTCAAACTGTTTTTGTCGATTTGAAGTTACATCTTGAAAACGAAAAAATGTTTTTGTTTTTAAAATTCATTACAATAATGACCTTTGCACTTTATAAATTGATTTCATCCGTCATGTTTAAAATCTATCTAGATCAGTCAGTAGATCCCCACCCTAAAAAGTGGGATGGAGAGACAGACTAAGAGTAATATAGTATATAATTTCATGTCACCATTTAATTATTGTCATATCCTTGTTTTATCGTTATTTCCATGGCAGGTGCTCGTCTGAGCTCCAATCTCTGGTCCCCCCCTCGTCAATCTTTTACGAAAAACACCCGTCCAGCTGAATCCACTGTCAAAAACTTTCCCCACTCTTTATCTATGCCTAAATCAAAACGTAGATTCCATGAACAAAGCTTCTTTCTTAGAACTGCACGCCTGTGGAACTCTGTTCCGTCTGCCTGCTTCCCACCTTACTACAACCTGGATGTCTTCAAGTCCAACATAAACAAGTTCCTGATGAACCGCCCCTTAAGTAGACACTTTATTAAATCTCCACACTAACGTACTGTACTTACAATAACCCTTATCCCTGAGTGGCTTCCGGGCCTTGATAATTGGTGGTCACCTTGTAAAAAAAACAAAACAAAAAAAACATAATTGTCATAACTTTCGTCTTGACATGATTGCTATAATTTTTATCTTAAGATGATTGTCATAACTTTCATCTTAACATGATTTTCATAACTTTCATTCTAACTCCAAACTTCATATACTTGCCAATGTTGTCATAATTTTCATCTTAACATGATTGTAACTTTCATCTTAACATAATTGTAACTTTCATCTTAACATAATTGTCATAACTTTCGTCTTAACATGATTGTCATAATTTTCATCTTAACATGATTGTCATAACTTTCGTCTTGACATGATTGCCATAATTTTTATCTTAACATGATTGCCATAATTTTTATCTTAACATGATTGTCATAATTTTTATCTTAACATGATTGTCATAACTTTCGTCTTGACATGATTGCCATAATTTTTATCTTATCATGATTGTCATAACTTTCGTCTTAACATGATTGTCATAATCCATGTTATCTTGATCCAAAACTTGACATTTGTTTCTACACTTCACGTACTTGCCAATCTTGAACATTTTTGTTAGCATCTGACGTAAGCACATTTGGTATATTTCGTCTTCATCAGATAAGATGGTTCTGTCAAGAATAAATAAAATAATACTGTCAGAATTGCGGACTCGATTCGCTGACATATTCTTTCAAATATAAAACAATACAATCAACAACAATGATGTTGAGTATTACTTAGCAACAATATATTTTCAAGATTAAGAATGAACATAATTTTTCTAGATGCAACGAGTTATACGGTATAATTGATGGGGTATAATTTCGGAGGTTACTTTAATCACCATGTGAGGAATATGACGAATAATTGTTTCCATTTAGTGTAAAAAGCAATAATCTTCTCTATAAAAAAAAGAAAGTTTTCTATTGTTTACTGGTAGATGATGAAAGAGCTCTATCTTGTCTTGAGCACCAACTTCGATGGGCTGGAAACGTAATTCGAATGGAAGAATGTCAGATGCTGTGCCACCTGATCTTTGGTGTGCTCCAGGCTGGCAAAAAGGCTGACCAAAACTGCGGTATAGAAACACGGTCAAAGCCAATCTTCAGTGGTGCCACATCAAACAGAAAGACCTGCAGGAATATGCCATGGACAGCTCAAAAGGCTCAGTTCACAAAGCTGCTGCCAACTTCAAAGAAGCTTGATGCTAGAATCTCACTGCTGCCAGATAGAGACATCAAAGAGCAACCTCAACAGTGATAATAACTGACTTCCAGTGTCCCCACTCAAGACTATGTGCCTCTAGGCGTCATCATTGGCTCTGATAGACAACCAACAATGTATATGAGAGATATTCCAAAAGTAATACCTCCTATTTTTTATTCCGCCCAAATTGATCAGAGGGATTGCAAATTGCATTGTTATGACGATTGAGCTTATGCATTCATGATCTGAAAGTTTCATCTCTCTGTTGCAAATATTGACGGTGGGAGACTCTAAGAAAGCAGCTCCTGTCATGGACGTCTGTGAAAAGCAGAGATGCGTCAGTGAATTCCTTGGGAAATGTATTGAGAATGGTGGTATATTTCTTGTTCATTAGATAAGCTCTTTCTGTCAAGACTAAAAAACAAGTCTGACAGAGTTGCAGAGTCTGACTCCATCGGCTGACATCTTTTCCCAACATAAACAACACTATCTATACTAACGCTGGTGCTATTTTGCAGTAATATATTAGACCGGTGCAAAAGTTATAAAAATTTAATCTTGAAAATGGAAAAACTGTATTTTTTAAACTTTTTTTTTTATTCATAACAATAACCATCTTTGCTCTCTAAAATTTGATTCTATCTGTCAACGAGCTTATAAATGCTTTGTTTAAAAATTATTTAGGCTTGATGTGAAATATGAATTTAACTCATGTTCGATCTTCTCTTGTGATGTTAACTTACGTCCAACTTAATGGTTTTGTAATCCTTGAAATAAGTGATAATCCGAGGGAGCTAGATCAAGAGAATATGAAGGATGGGGCAAGATATTTTTAACCAAATTCTCTTGGGATATTTTTCGTCTGTAGTTTTGTGTGAGATCGAGCATTATCATGATGGAAGATGACTGTTGATTAAGGAGGGCCGTTTTCGGGTCAACACGGATGAGAATATTGCAGAAAAAATATAGACGGTGCTTTAATAATCTGAAAGAAAAAGTTGTAAATTAATCATGGTGATATGTTTTAAGTTATACCAATATTTATAAATTAAATTGCAAGTGTTTAGAATGAGCATTTTATAAACCATCAATTTTTTTTTTACTAACCTGAGATAACGTACAAAAAGCTAATCAGAGTTTCATGGTTCAACTGTTCCAGCGGTCAGAAAATCTTAATTTTCATCGAATTATATTTCTTTAGTACAACTGGTGGCACTAAGTGCATAGAATGTGTTGTATTTTCCATATCAAACTGAGCTTTCAAGAAAAACTAGAAACCCAAGATCATCCAAACTGTCAACTTATTGAGTGAAATGTTAATACTTTTAATAATAATTTTAAAATCTGTTTTATCGTTATTTCCATAGATGGTGCTCGACTGAGCTCCAATCTCTTGTTTTTCTTTGTCAGACATTTACAGCAAAAACTTGTCCTCCTACCACAACAGAAAAATAAAAACTTTCTTTACTTTCTCTATGAGCCTATCGTCAGACGGAAATTCCATTAACAGAGTTTCTTTTTAAAGGCTTTCCATTTGTGGAACCTCAAGACTGCTTTTTTTTTTTTTTTTTTTTAATTCAATTTTCACCCCAAACAAGGCACAGTGCCACTTTGAAGCAGGGGGCTACTATTAGGGAATTAATTAGCGGGGTCATTATGAAGGGAGAAGAGTAGAAAGATGTTTGTTAACATTACACTTGAACTTCTGCATATCATTGCAGTTGGGAAAGCAGAATCCCGGAAGGGAGTTCCAAAGACCCGCAGTTCTGGGGAAGAAACTATTGGAGTAAAAGGCTTTCTTGCACCTAGGGATCTCCACTGTAAAGGGATGAGACTTAGTAGCTTGTCGGGTTTGTCGGGGGTAGTTACGTCGGGGAGGTACAAGTGTTTGCAGTTCGTCAGAGCATTCACCATTAAAGTATTTGTAAAACAGGCAGAGGGATGCAACATCTCGTCGATGGGACAGAGGTTGAAGCCTAGATGACAGTTCAGGACCTATCAGGTTTGCGACTCTTTTTTGAACCCTGTCCAGGAGTGAGAGACAAGCAGCAGATGCACCAGCCCAGATGTGACAACAGTACTCCATACATGGGCGAATGGTTGCCTTATAGAGGTATAGGATACTGGCAGGCGTAAGTAGTTTTCTAGCACGGTAGAGGGAGCCAACCTTCCTTGCAGCAGCCTTGGCAATGCTCTCAATGTATCTATTCCAGTTCATATTCCCTGTAAACGTTAGGCCGAGGAGTTTAAAAGAAGTACTTTCAGGCAATGTGTTCTTGGCCATTGCTATTGGTGGTAGAGAAGGTTTCTTGTAGTTATTGAAGGAAACAAGCTTAGTCTTGGCTGCAAACTACAACATGGTCGTCTTCAAATCTAATGTTAACAAATACTTGTCATAAACTGTCCTCATAAGATTTCGTATATTCCATTCATTCCAAAAAAACAGATCAACAAAAGAAAGTAAATACCTTCCTATTAGAGTCAAATGTGCAAGTCTCCTTTAATGTCAGAAAGAGAAATGACTGGTTCCTTTTAAGGATAGATTTGCTAGAATAAACGATACATGGCTCCAACGTTTCTTTTCTAATTATATTGAAAACTTAGTTGAAGGAATAATAGTTATCTACCCTATACAATTAAGTCAGTTGGATTTTCAAAGTCAAACCAATCAAACTGTTCTTAGCTGGTGCAGCTACTACTTGTCTCTCCATGTAAAGCAGGATTCAAAAAAGATTTTCAAATCTAATAGGTTCCGGACCATCAACCAAACCCCAACGCCTGTCCCATCACCATAATGTTGCATCCCTGTGCCTTTTTTATAAGTACTTTAATGGAATGGGCTCTGATGAACTCGTAGTACTTGTACCATCTTGATGTACATACCCCCCCCCGACTAATCAGTCTAGCAGCAAAATCCCACCCCTCTATTATAGAGGCCCCTAGATGCTGGAAAGCCTTCTACTCTTAGAGCTTCTTCCTTTGAACTGCTAGTCCTTGGAATTCCTTCCTTGTTTCCTTGACTGTACTGACATGCAGAAATTTAAATGTAATGTGAACAAACATCTCGCTGCTCAACTCCCCACAGTCTCTATTAGATACAATCTCAAATAATAGCCTTTTACGTCCAAGTGGTAATATGTCTTGTTCGGAGTGAATTAGAATATAAAAAAATTACAAGATGTCAATGTTTGATTCGGACTTGCATATATTTTTCTTCCATCCATTATGTCATTAACACATCTTCATATTCAGTTTAACGTCGATTTTATATGCTGGCATGTGTTGGACCGCATTTATAAATTGACTTCCTGGCTAAGCTATCTCTGGCCAGATCTTTATTTATCCCTCTTTCTTTCAAGTCCATCCTTATCATTTTCCTACCATGTATTCCTTGGCCTTCTGCTGTGAACTGACCTTGCTATCTCAACTGTTCTACATCTACTAATGCAAGAACTCTCATCCATTCTTTTAGCGTGGTCATACCAACAAAGTCTCCTGTTTTGCACACATCCTTCTACGTTACATTATGGAAGGAGCTCATACATATTTATCGTGTTTTTGTGTGTCGTGTTACTAAATGTCTATAGTATCTGAACCATTTGTTACTTTTACAGTTTGTTTATGTTCCGTGATCGTCTAAGTGTGTTGCATGCATGTGTGTCAGACATAATTACATAAACACATTTATTTAACAACATACCTGGTTTTCAGGCTTTGGAAGATATTCAGCCAATTTGGGGAGAAGTATTCTGTGTAAATGAAGACGTTTCAACAGATAAACGAAGATGCTGTGTATTTTTATATAGTTTATTTCATTCCCAGGCATTAGGTCCAGGAGAGGAGTGATCGACGATCTTTGCTTGGGTGGTTAATTCCAGTCTCCATTCTGAGACACGTCAGCTCCCTCCCCGGTGAAGAGGAGGGATGACCTGTTAAACCGCCCACTCTGTTTGACGTCCTCTTTCCAACTCATCTATTTTCTCAGCTAACCAGAACACATGACAGAAAGACACGTACTTCCGATGAGCTGGTCAAATCTCTTCTGGTGCAACTTGTCCATTTTACACCTCAATATGTTTTGATAACTTTTATCAAAACATAGCTTCACATCTCATCTCTTGTTTACCTCCAATTAGATAGATAGATCGATCGATAGATAGATAGATAGATAAACAGATGCAAAGATAGATATTAGTGATAGACCGATTCCAATATATTTCCCGATTCCGATACAATTACCGATGCCGATTTTTTTTTTGAAACATAAAAACTTGTGGGGGTGATTTATAGCTTTTAGCTTTATCGGTAGGTTAAAATTAATAAATGTTCATTATTTTATTATTTCTACCAGCAGTGGAAGATTTTGTTTCAAACAAAATCAAATAAAAAAAGAGATAAATAAAGGAATCGTTTTGAGCATCGGAAAATAGACACACATTTTTCTGATTCCAATACCGATTCCAATGCCACCAAAAGTTTCGATTTTTCCAATCCCCAATTCCGATTCCAATTAATCGTCCCAACACTAATAGATATATAGCTAGATCGATATATAGATAAAAACCCCCCAACTAATTTCGCCTCTGTTCCACAACCATATAATACCTATACTGTTTAGATTTAATCGTCCTCTGAGGTCATCAGGTCTAAGGCAGTCTTTAAGTCAGTACACATCGAAACATGTTTATTCATTATTTATTATTTCTATTTTTTTTTTTACACGGTGGTAACCACTTATCAAGGCCCGGAAGCCACTCAGGGATAAGGGTTATTGCAAGTACAGTACGTTAGTGTGGAGATTTGATGAAGTGTTTACTTAAGGGGGCGGTTCATTAGGAATTTGTTAACGTTGGACTTGAAGACATCCAAGTTGTAGTCAGGTGGGAAGCAGGCAGATGGAACAGAGTTCCACAGAGTTCTATTTAGTAATATTTACGTATTATATACCCCTCTCGTATTTAACTATTTTTTTTATAGTGTCAAATACTACTTAACTTTAAAAGTATATCACTGGCAAATGTCAATATTATTTTCAAAGTGAAGCAGGTTAAGGATGATTGACAATGAGTTCAGTTAGAAGTTATTGGTTTCTTCGATTATCTAACTGTGTAATCTTTTCAACCTCACTGGATTGCTTGTAATCTTCTCGCTGAAAGAAACTGCTTGTTTTCTCATAAATAATAGACAGCTCAGTGAATAGCGATGTCTCTCAGTAGGAAATATTTAAATAGTAATTTCAATTTTGATTATAATTAGAAAAAAATATTATTTTGAAAATTTCATTTTAATCATCTTTAGTCTTTTTGCTAGTAAAGTAGTTAATCCTAAGTTTTGCAGTTTTTCTTTGTGAATGAAATTTGTAAGCCTTTCTACAACAACAACAAAACTGAATTAAAAACTGGTAAAAAATTGACACTTAGTCGGTGGCAGTGGTTAGGGTTAGTGTTAGGGTTAGTGTTAAGGTTAGTGTTAGAGTTTCTCACCTCGTTCTTCTCTTGTTTTATGCAAGAGAGGAAACCCTTTGTGAAAATTAAGATAGCTTTGAATTTTGTGAAATTTTACCAAACATTAGACATAAATTAATAAATATTCCATAAATTTCGCTTTCTTTGAAGAATTTCAAAGGATTTTAGGGGGTATAATACAAGCACAACCTTATATTTGAAAGTTTTATATTTAAAATTTGCATTAAATTTGATCCATAGTCATCAGTAGGGCTAGGACACGTTCAGCTTTATATTATGTATATATATATATATATATATATATATATATATATAAGTGTAATATAATAATTTTCCAAGTTCCAAATATCAAGTTTCTTCAGTTGGTCATTTATAAGGCTGTGACAACAGCATATTCTTTTCATTGTTTTGACTCTCGAGTGTGTATCCCTTGATATCTTATATGCTTTTATATCGAGAGATGTGGTTCTTGGTTGATTAACTGTGTCTACCTGTGTCTGATATATACTCGAGAGTCAAAAGAATGGAAAGAATATTCTGTTGTCGTAGCCCTAGTCATTAGCCATCACTTAAGCAAGATTCTTTGATTTGCAATATCCTCGTAGGACTCCTTAAACTTAAGCCTTAATCTTTGTACTTTTTCTAGAATGAAAATTAGAACAAGACAGGATTATATAAAATTGGTGCAAAACTATTCTATCCATATATATATATATATATATATATATATATATATTGTAAAACTAGTAATTAGTAAAAACCTGAAGAGAGTGCTCAATACTATTGCAGAGCAAATATGTGTTTTATTTATCTATTTCTTTATTTTAAACGGTAAAAAAATTAAAACATATATATATATATATATATATATATATATATATATATATATATATATATATTCAGTGCGGGAAGATGTGGCTGGTTACCTTTAATGCATCCAAAACCAAACTCCTATCCTTACATCATCAACGCTCTGATCCCCATCTGGCATCAATTGTGATGGATGGCTCTCGCCTGGGTGAGGCCCCGTGTTTTGACAAGCTTCTGGGTTTGACCTTTACTCCTGATCTGAAATGGAACACGTACATCAAGTCTGTTGCCAAGGTCGCTGGAAAGATGGTGGGATCCTTCTACTGCTCCAGAAGATATCTCACTACTGATGCAATTCTCTATCTATATAAAAACCAAGTACGTCCAAAGATGGAATACTGTTGCCATATCTGGGCAGGAGCTGCCAAAAACAGCCTATCCTGCCTTGACAGAGTACAAAATAGACTTTGTGGCTTAGTGGGGGATGGATGCCCTTTTCTCTACCCTGCAACCTCTCTCCCACAGAAGAGACGTTGCGAGCCTATCCTTGTTTTATCGTTATTTCCATGGCAGGTGCTCGTCTGAACTCCAATCTCTGGTCCCCCCTCACCAATCTTTCACGAAAAACACCCGTCTAGCTGAATCCACTCTATATCTGTGCCTAAATCAAAATGTGGATTCCATGAACAAAGCTTCTTTCTTAGAACTGCACGCATGTGGAACTCTGTTCCGTCTGCCTGCTTCCCACCGGACTACAACTTGGATGTCTTCAAGTCCAACATTAACAAATTCCTAATGAACCGCCCCCCTAAGTAAAGACTTCATCAAATCTCCACACTAACGTAATGTACTTGCAATAACCCTTATCCCTGAGTGGCTTCCGGGCCTTGATAAGTGGTGATCACTGTGTAAATATATATATATATATATATATATATATATATATATATATATATATATATATATATATATATGCGCGCGTGCGTGTGTGTTAAAAATAACAGAAAGATCCAGTCTTTTTATTTCTAATTTTCAAAAAAAAAAAAAAAGCTCACAAGAAAAGTAGAAAAAAAGATATAATTAAGTAGAAACTTTCTATTATTTTAACAATGGTTTGCTTAAATGAAAAAATGCTGCATAAATGCACAGAATATAAAAACGTACAAATGTTGATCGATAGAAAATCGCTAATAAAAGCAAGGACCTTCTAAAAGACAAATTACTAATATTAACCTGCTTGCTTTCGTTGGCTATTTTTATAATAATAAAAAACAAACAAACAAAAAACGATTGAATTCTATCGGTTCATTTACCTTTCATAAAAGCAGATGGTAAAACAGACTGTAAAAATGATTGTTTTAATAAGAGAAAAGAAAATGTCTCGATTTCTTTTTCCATCTGCTTTCATTCCAGTGGGATGGGAATCTGCTTGTAAGCAATTAAGCAACGTCGGCCATTTTGTGTCTGGGGAAATGTCTCCATCTTTCCTTTCGCTTCATCCTTTTCGTTCGTTCATGAACGACTTTGTATTTCAATTCGCTTCCAGTGAGAAGGAAACTCTTATTTATTTACTCAAAGCGTTTGAGATCTTAGGAAGAAAATCCGGGCATTTATTAGTAGAAGCAACAAACCGAAAAAGTGGTTAAGAAACAAATATATAAGAAATAAATCTCATCAAAGACCAGATAAGTTACTCTTCTACCTACCTAGATTAGTTTTTTTTTAATGATTTAACTTATTTTAAAATGTTTTTCTTTTTTAAACACAAGTATTGTCGATTTGCTAAGTTAAAACGATGATAAGATGGTCGACGTGAGAGGGTCACATCTTTGGGCTCTCGATAATCGCTCAAAAATAGAAAATGTAACAAAATCCTGATAGAAACACACCCAGTAAATGTTACGGTTTCATTTATTGGGTGGATCTCTATTAGTATTTTGTTTAATATTTTTTTTATTTTTAAGCAATTATCGAGACTCCAAAGATGACAGCCATCTTGTTGTCGTTCTAACTTAGCAACTCGGCTCTATTTGTATACCTAATTTTTTAAAATGTGTTTTTTTTTTTTGTGATTTAATTCTAATTAAACAAAAGCTTTAAAATAAGTTAAATTACAAAGAACTTATCTTGCCTTTGGCAACATTTATTTGTTATATGTTTGCTGTTTTCTTATCACTTTTTCGGTTTATTGTCTATACTAAAAAATGCTTAATCTCTTGTTCAAATGTAAATTCAAGTTTTTTTGTGATAGAGATAATAACTTTAGGTTGGCTCAGAGTAATTTTTTTATTACATTTTCACCCCAAACAAGACATAATGCCACTTTGATATAGGAAGCAACTACCAGGGATATGTGGAAGGGACACTATGTAGGGAGTTGAGCAGCAAGATGTCTGTTCGCATTATGCTTGAACTTCTGCAAGTCAGTACAGTTGGGGAAGCAGGAACCTCTAAAGGAGTTCCAAAGTCTAGCAATTCTGGGGAAGAAACTATTAGAATAGAAAACTTTCTAGGCATCTCTACTGTGTAGGGGTGAGATTTTGCTGCTTGTCGGGTGTGTCGGGGGTATTTACGTTGAGGGGATAAAGGGGCTTGTAGTTCGCCAGAGCATCCACTATTAAAATACTTGTTAGACATGCAGAGGGATGCTACATTCTATCAATGGGACAGAGCGTGACGCTTAGATGACAGTTCAGGACCTATCAGGTTGACAACTCTCTTTTGAACCCTGTCCAGGAGCGAGAGACTAGTAGCACATGCACCAGCATAAATATGACAACAATACTCCATACATGAGCTAATGGTGGCCTTGTAGAGGTACTTTCAGGCGTAAGTAACTTTCTAGCATGGTAGAGAGAGCCCACCATCTTCACCTTCTTATTGTCTTGGCAATGCTCTCGATGTATCTGTTCCAACTCATGTTTCCTGTGAACGTTAAGTCGAGGAGTTTGAAAGAATTATTTTCAGGTAATATGTTTTTGACCATTGCTATTGGTGGGAGAGATGGTTTCTTGTAATTATTGAAGGAAACGAGCTTAGTCTTGGCAGCATTGAGTGTTACTATCCATTTTTGACCCCATTCCACTACGGACTGGAGGTCTTCTCCTAGGGTTTCCGTTATTGTTTTAGGTATGTGTTCATTTGTTTTCCCCTTGTGGCTGTTATAGAGTATGGTGTCATCAGCAAATATATCCATCTCTTAGACTATTTTATTTTTAGGTCATTTATGAATATCAGGAATAATAAAGGTCCAAGCATCAACTCCTGAGGTACACCCACATTTATATCATATTGTTTTGACGCTTGACTATCGAGGACAACCATAATTTTTCTCTTACTTAAGAAGGATTTAACTATGTTAAGTATTTGTCCAATAATGCTATAGGATCTGATTTTCATGAGAAGACCATCATGCCATACCCTGTCAAAAGCCTTAGATATATCTAGGATTACTGCCCTCCTCTTTCTCTTTCCTTAAAAATACATTCAGAGATTACAGTTAGAATATCTGCAGGAGAATGAGCTTGCCTAAATCCATATTGTTGGTCGGACAGAAGTTTAGCAACTGTAAGGTGGTGGGCTAGAGCTTTACTATGGACACATATTTTGGGCGAAAAGAGGGAGGAGGCTAACATCATATTCATCTCCTTTGAACTCTACTGATTTAAAATGACTTCCAGCTTTGAAGTATGAAAAAAACTTGGATATATGGCGTGGGATTCAAAATCGATGTTTGGTTGTTTCCATTGGTTGCACAATGAGGCCAGAATCCATCTTCGCTTGGTTTTTTATTTCAGTCCTTAAATATTACCTGTTCATTCTTTCGAACAGGAATCAGCAACTCATTCGACCTCGCAGGCTGGATCATGTTACAATTACGGGCCACAATCTGGACGAAGGTCATTAATGAAAACATAAGCAAAATTACATATGCCATCCTAAATATTTAGAACAATAATTAAAATAAACATTGAATAATCATAAAAAAAGTCAACCGAAATGAAATGGATGAAATTATGACATGTATGTTTGAAACTGTTATTGAAAAGAAACGAACCACACACACACAAGCAAAAACTGAAACACATATACACATACATATGAGTACAAATTGTTGCAAGTATATACTCTTACGTACATATACAAGCGGTAACATCCACACGTTCATAAGACAGGAAATAGAAAGCTAACTAAAGCCAACATAGTCCTTTTAATGTTTGTTGCGGATCGGTCGGTGAAATTGAATCTCAGTTCATGTGCTATGTTTACGCAGAAATGGAGGGTGATTCAGTTTTAATTGTGCGTTTTTTTTTTGGGGGGGGGGGTTTGCAGTCAAAGTATTCAAATTCCACTGGACGGATTAGAAAGAGATAACAGCAGGCCTTTTGTTGAATTCAAATGCCTCGTCTTCATGTTAAAAATAGAGTCACTGATAGGCTCACAGGCCAGTCAAAATGCATTTGCAAGCTGTATCTGGCCTGCGGGTCGTAGGTTGCCAACTCTTGCTTTAGAATTTCAATATTATTCTCCTAGTCTTAAGATTTTATTGCTTCATTCTTAACTTTCTCAAACTCTAGATATTAGTGTTGGGACTATTACTTGAAATCAGGAATAAAAAAAATCGGAACTTTTCAGGGTATTGGAATTGGTATTGAAATCAGAAAAATTTGTGCCTATTTTTCGATGCTAAAAAACGATTCTTTTTATTGTTTAAATTGTTCGTTTTTCTTTAAAACTTTATTTCTCATTGCTCGTATTAATGATAAAATGATAAATATTCATTGATTTTAAAATAAAATGATAAATATTCATTAATTTTAAAATAAAATGATAAATATTCATTGATTTTAAAATAAAATGATAAATATTCATTGATTTTAAAATACCAGGAAAACTAAAATTTATTGCTTCCTCCCCCACTAGTGTATTTTTATGTGTGCGAAAATATGTGCTCATATTACATGTAATTTTTTTTGTAATCCTATCTCCCGTCCTAAAAAAACAACAACAAAAAAAAAAACAACTGTATATTTGAAAAGTTAAAAAGAATTGGAATCAGTAATTGTATCGGAATCAGGAAAACTATTCGAATCATTCCATCACTAATATATATGATCTTCTCCTTTTTTCAATCAGAAATCATTATTTTAACATTCTTATGATCTTCACGTTCTTACAATCATAGTCTCCCCTCCACCATGCTTATGACTGTCGCAATCTCAATAAAACTGACAATTTGAAACGAATCATTTTATAATTAGAAAAACGTTAACATGAAAGGTTGATGAAAGGTTGAACAATAAAGAGAAACATGTGCAAAACAGGAGACTTTATTGGCTTGGTCACATTGAAAGAATGGCTGTCAATACTCAGGTTAGTACATGCAAAATAGTTGAGGTAGCAGGGTCAATTGGCAGAGTGAAGTCAAGAAAAACATGGGATAAAATGATAACGGGGAATAGATAGAGACCTGGCCAGAGATAAGCAGGTGCTGGTGTGATTGCAATGGAGTAAGATGTGAGAACTTCTGTCATTACTAACCAGCAGAGTGTTATCACTTTTGACGAAGAGAAGAGTCTACATACACTGTGTGATGACGTTTGAAAGTAAAAGCGGGTTGAAGACATGCATTGCATGGATAGAAATTATATGAAAACAAATATGATGGATATGTAATGCAAGTCTTAGACAGATAGATCTGATAACCTCAGAGGATGATTGAATGTGGACAGTATAAGGAGATGTGTGCAGAACAGGAAAATTACTTTCATTTGTAGATGCAGGGCAGCTGAGGTAGTAGGGTCAGTTGAGAGGCGGAAGGCAAAAAAAAAAAAAAACACGGGAGAAGTAGTAAAGATGGATTTTGAGAAAGAGAGATAAATAAAGACCTAGCCAGAGATAGATTAGTTTGAAAGTCGATTTTTAAAAGCCCTCCGACACATGACACATGATGCAAAGCGAATGTTTGAACATCGTTCATGATTTTTGTTGGCATTCGTTTCCTTGATATTTTTCTATTAAGAATTCTTTCTAGAAGGATATCAGACACTTACGGAATAGACTAGGTGAAGGTTGCCAACGTTCCCAAGTGAAAGTGTTTCTGTGGAACGAAATGGATTCGAACTTGGAACACCTGGCAAGCAGTAAAATCCCACCTCTTCACTGCTGAGGTCACTAGATGCCAGAAAACCTTCTACTCTAATAGTTCCTCCCCTCGTAAAGCTAGACTTTGGAATTCTCTCTCTGTTTCCTGCTTCCCCAACTGTACTGACATGCAGAAGTTTAAATGCGATGTGAACAGACATCTCGCTACTGAACTCCCTCCCCCTCACAATACTCCGTTAGGCACGATCCCAAATATTAACCCTTTACGTCCAACTGGTAATACGCCTTGTTTGGGGGGTGGGTGAAAAAAAAAGAAGTATTTTTAAATTTCATACAAACACCTCATAGTCAAGCCAATCTGTTTTTAAGTATGAAGTACTTGTCTGACTTCAACGATCAACTCCTTCCAATTCGGTTCTTTCATCACCAATAAAAAAAAGTACAATGTTTAAAAAGGGTAATAAAAAGAAGCCGTGAACGTTTTTTTTTTTTTTGAGTGATGTTCACCTTTAATGCAATTATTGCCTCAGGTGCCAAACATTTATTTGCTTTTAATTTCCTTATAATTGTTGCTCGGTTTTTTGAAGTTCTGAAGTGGTTCCCTCATTTCGTAATTTGCAAATCTGTGGAATACAGGTGCATTAAATGGTGCTTGGCTCACATAAATATCGCAATGTCAGAAATACAAAATATATATTACACCAGCGGGCGGGGTGAGGAGTTGCCCGGTCGTAAAATACGCTTAAATATGATATTTTAATTCGTCCAAATTTCGTATATATTTTTATTAGGGTTATGACAGAATATTCTTTTCATTATTTTGACTCTCGAATATATATCAGTTAATATCTTATATGTTTTTAGATAGAGTGATGTGGTTCTCGATTAACTTACTTTGTTCCTCTCATACCACTTTAGTTGCTCCTGTATTCTTTATGATAAATACATATGTTTTATACACTTTACACTACTTGTGGTTTCTTTCATTTGTGACCCCTAGCACGGGTCTACAACAAAGATGTACAACGATTTTTTTTAATTCTGACCAATTTTTTAACCTTTAAAAACTATTTTAATTGGTCAAGGATCCATAAAAGAACGGTCTATAAAAAAAATCCAATCATTTGAGGCCCTTAGCGCCGCTCTAAAACTTTTAGTTTCGGAGGAGATAGAGTTTGAAAATATGGAGACAGAGCATTTTATATATTGACTGCCTATAATCACTACAATAAGTGTTTTTTGAATTTATTTTTTGTAGATTTACACATTTTTTTAAAAATAAAAATCAAAGATGCCGTAAATATCATAAAACACAATTGCAACTACTCTCTAGATTTTTTTTCGGATTTAATCATGATTGTATTCTTTTGATTTTCTTTTAAAGTTTGATGAGTCAGGGTGGAAAATGTTAAAAAATTGACATAATAATTATATGATTGTTTATACGCTGTGAAACAGGTGCTATCAAGAATTTTAATATGCTGAAAGAAATAAATGGTAAGATAAGCAACATCTTGGAATTTGAAATATAGACTTTTTGTCATTCATTTTTATATGCTCTGTAGTTATATTTAATATGCGTAGAGCTTCATAAATAAAAGGATCATAAATATATATAAATATAGGGTGAAATATAATTGAATAAGCATATTTTTCCCATAAACACACACACAGACACACACACACAGACACACACGCACACACACACACATACATATTTGTTCAGTGTTTTTGGGAAATAATTCCATCAAAATGCTCGATTACAAAAAAAAAAAATTTCAATATAAGAGCTTAATATTTATTTATTTATTTATTTTTTTTTTTTACACAGTGATCACCACTTATCAAGGCCAGGAAGCCACTCAGGGATAAGGGTTATTGCAAGTACATTACGTTAGTGTGGAGATTTGATGAAGTGTTTAATTAGGGGGGCGGTTCATTAGGAATTTGTTAACATTGGACTTGAAGACTTCCAAGTTGTAGTCCGGAGGGAAGCAGGCAGACGGAACAGAGTTCCACAGGCGTGCAGTTCTAAGAAAGAAGCTTTGTTCATGGAATCCGCATTTTGATTTAGGAACAGATATAGAGTGGGGGAAATTTTTCACAGTGGATTCAGCTAGACGGGTGTTTTTCGTGAAAGATTGGCGAGGGGGCACCAGGGATTGGAGTTCAGACGAGCACCTGCCATGAAAATAACTATAAAACAAGGACAGGCTCGACACGTCTCTTCTTTATTTAAAACTGTACAGAAAGTCAGAAAAACGTTGGTGCCGTCGGTTTCAAGCATAACATAACGTTAGCCATATTGTTTATAAAAGATAAACAGTTAAACTTCTTTACATATTCCAAAGACGAACCATCGGTTTCATTGCATTGAACCAGTAATCTGTGGTTGATATGAATTTAATACAAATCATCAGTGTCGATGGAAAGAGAAAAATAAAACGGAAAAATAAACATTTTCCATTTTGTTTTCCTCTTTCCATTGACACTGATGATTTGTGTTAAATTCATACCAACTACAGATTACTGGTTCAATACAATGAAACCGATGGTTCGTCTTTGGAATGTGTAAGTATAGTTTCTAAATAAATATTTGTATTTTAGCTGTGACATTCGCGATCGAGCACTTAATCTGATTTCTTTTCATCGCATTCTAACACGCTATATATATATATATATATATATATATATATATATACACGTTTCCATCCTGGCTTGTGGAAGTTGCCTGTCTAGCCGCACTGATGAGCTGTGCAACTGCGAAACAGTACTGTATGTGGATGACTACACACACACACACACACACACATATATATATATGTATGTAGATATATACATATATATATATATTTCACATAAACACATAAACACACACACACACACACACACACACATACATATATATGTATATATTACTAAAGTCATGTAGTGTATGTTTTAATTAGATTGCCTTTTACCACTGGAGCACGTTTCCTTTCCTCATTGCACGTCAAAAGCACTAGTGCATAAAAGAACAGCCGCACAATCAAGAAAGTCTTCATCAAACAATGACCTTGGACTCACTCATCGTGTTCAAGGTTAAAGCACCATTGCCACTAACTCAGTGCATTCATGATAGACTTATTTCACTGCTGATTTTATAATACGATCATTGTTGAAAAGACAGCCATTTATTTCTACTTATATTCATTGTTAATGCTTGGAAAAGTTGAACGAAAACAATGTTTGAACTAGAGTTATCTCTCTTTTTATATGATTGATTTTAGCGATAGAGGGAGTTATTGTCATAATATTTAGTACTTTTCCATGTGTGGTGAGAAATTCAGAAACGAGTAGGTCTCTTTTTGGCACAACCTTCAAATAGGTTGAACAAAGTGCAATCTGGTCTGTTTCTGAACAAGCTTCTAAAATCATAACAGAGCCTCGTTTATTGGGGCTATTTTTACTGAGTCAACTGACTCTCAGAGGTCAAGGAACTAAACGACTTTGTTTTGATTTTCTCAGAGTGGCACATCATTATCGTTGAGGTTATGCATTACATGAAGAGAAGAGTCTACGATATATGTGTACACTATGTGATGACGGATGGAAGTAAAACGTAGCCAGTGTGGGTTGAAGACATGCGTTGCATGAATAGAAATTATATGAGAAAAATATGATGGTTATGTAATGCGAGTCTTAGACAAATAGATCTGATGACCTCAGAGGACGATTGAATGTGGACAGTATAAGGATATGTGTGCAGAACAGGAAGATTCCTTATATTTGTAGGTGTAGAACAGTTGAGGTAGTAGGGCCAGTTGAAAGGGGGAAGGCAAAAAAAGAAGAAAGAAAACACGGGAGAAATGGTAAAGATGGATTTTGAGAAAGAGGGATAAATAAAGATCTGGTCAGAGATAGGTTAGTTTGAAAGTCGACACATGACGCTTGATGCAAAACGGACGTTAACCGTTGCTGCTGTTTGTTGGTTGAGCACCGTTCATGATGATGATTTTTGTTGGCATTCGTTCCCCTGATATCTTTCTTTGTGTGTGTGTGTGTGTGTGTGTGTGTGTGTGTGTGTGTGTATAAATTTTATGAATTTTTAGTCTGATGATTTTCTATGGGGATGAAATGCGGAAGCCTGTATGTAGCTTAATTGCCATAAGAATCTTTTCATAACTTACTATACTAGTTTATTTTTCGCTAAGTATCACATCGGCCTAAAAGAGTTGTACTTACCAATATTGAAATAATTATATTTCGTACAGGAAATGCGAAAAGGAAATCAAATGCCAAGAATGTTTATCCTGTAACGTACGTATTTATTTATTTTTTTTTGCTTCGACTGACATAAAAAAATGCTATATTCATAGACGCAGACAACACCCAGTTAGCGAAAATACTCTAAAAAGCTACATGAACTAATTGGAACAAACCAAAAATATTACAACGTTTACATTTTTGGAGTATTCTTTGTTTCATTAATGTTAATATTCTTTGTTTCATTAATGTTAACAGAAAAAAAAATGAAACAAAACGGTTTTGATTAACAAATAAATTTATATTATAATAGAGCGTTTCTTGTCCGTCTATCGATTGGTCTCTTATAGGCTCCGAAACTACTTAACAGAATTGGGTACATTTACAGTATAAGGAAAACGCTGATAGGTGGTGAAATGCTAAACGCCTTAATCATAAAGAAAACAAAAATCAAAATATTTTCTTGATTTGAACAAAAAAATATTGTTAAAAACTCATAAAAAGAAAAAAAAAACGTTATAAAAATTGCTTGCTATC
This sequence comes from Euprymna scolopes, assembly GCF_053919585.1. Classification (NCBI taxonomy): domain Eukaryota; kingdom Metazoa; phylum Mollusca; class Cephalopoda; order Sepiida; family Sepiolidae; genus Euprymna; species Euprymna scolopes. Next base: position 105,445,276 of record NC_136507.1, read on the forward strand.
AGTTGTTTGTTATTCAAAAAAACAAATTATTATTCATGAAACTTACCTTACTATGATTGTTTTTAATATTCAAATTTTAATTTTTTATAAGTTTCGTAAAAATTATCCATTGAAATTGTTTCCATTTTTTAATAATTTTTTTCCATTGCATTAGCTTTATACTGACAGAAATAATATATTTTTTATTGAAAAAAATAGTCCAACATTTGTGCGGAAAAAAAATCACAAAAGTTCTGTAAAATGTATGGACGATTCCAACGATAATATGATCCTTATACTGCATAAGTACCCAGAACTACATAAAATTTGGCATGAAGAATCCTTGTGATACTGGGTTATCAATCGATGCCTCCGTTCAGTCTTGAAAGACAAAGGATACCCCCTGTAAGGGCAGCTGCGCATGTAATTGTGAGGCAAGGGTTGCGCAATCTCCAACCACATCTCTCCTGAATCGGCACTGTTTGAGTCCAGTGTGAAAGAAAAGTCCAGGACGCCTGGAAACAATGGAGAGCACTTACAACACCTGGAAGTCCCAAATGGTCACACATTTATTACTGACCAGGTTCAATGTTGCTTAACTTCAGTTATCCAGTGGGAATCGATATGTCAACATGATTATGCTGTGTAAATGGGTTGTCAGTATTATTTTCCAAATGATATAACTAGCTGTTCGATGGTGATGCTGATGGTGATGGTAGTTGATGGCAGGGATTGAAAACCTGTGTGTGCCAAGTTCGAATCCAGTTTGTTCCAGAAAAACAATCTAATGAATCCCACAATGGAAAAGAGTTAAATAAAATAATTACTTATCCGCGTTGTTATTAACTAGAAGATGGAAAATCGATTGGAGTGCGCTAGTAAGCCATATGCTAGCTAACAGTTGATAAAAAAACCGCTGGCGGAATCTCTAGCGCAAAAACGTTAAGTATTTTTATTTTTTTTTATTTTTATTTTTTTTCTAAACTAATCCTAAATGTTTTGTTACATAGTTTTAAATTTACTTTTCGTGTTTTATGTATTTTGTCTGTATTTCTCCTGTCTTTTTGTATGTATTCCGTCTTATCCGTCCCCCCCCTCCTGCTTCAAAGGTGAACGATGAAAACAAACAATCAAATTGCCGGCAACTAACGAAAAAAAAAAAAAAAAAAAATGCCGGAAATTATTCTCTAGAGTAGATAAACTTAGGACTTCATAAAAAAAAAGCTAGAATATTTTTTTTTTTTTTTTTAACAAAAAAAAAAATGTAAATTAGATATTGTTTACACATAGAAACGTTACGACTTTTATTCTATAGATAGGCACTCGACCAAGTCATCCGGAAATAGAAATCTCCTGTCACTCTAGTAAGCCATATGCTAGCTAACAGTTGATAAAAAAAACTGCTGGCGGAATCTCTAGTGCAAAAACGTTAAGTATTTTTATTTATTTATTTTTTTTTTTCTAAACTAATCCTAAATGTTTTGTTACATAGTTTTAAATTTACTTTTCGTGTTTTATGTATTTTGTCTGTATTTCTCCTGTCTTTTTGTCTGTATTCCGTCTTATCCGTCCCCCCCTCCTGCTTCAAAGGTGAACGATGAAAACAAACAATCAAAATGCCGGCAACTAACGAAAAAAAAAAAAAAAATACCGGAAATTATTCTCTAGAGTAGATAAACTTAGGACTTCATAAAAAAAAGCTAGAATATTTTTTTTTTTTTTTAACAACAAAAAAAATGTAAATTAGATATTGTTTACACATAGAAACGTTACGACTTTTATTCTATAGATAGGCACTCGACCAAGTCATCCGGAAATAGAAATCTCCTGTCCCTCTAGTAAGCCATATGCTAGCTAACAGTTGATAAAAAAAACCGCTGGCGGAATCTCTAGTGCAAAAACGTTAAGTATTTTTATTTTTTTTATTTTTTTTTCTAAACTAATCCTAAATGTTTTGTTACATAGTTTTAAATTTACTTTTCGTGTTTTATGTATTTTGTCTGTATTTCTCCTGTCTTTTTGTCTGTATTCCGTCTTATCCGTCCCCCCCCTCCTGCTTCAAAGGTGAACGATGAAAACAAACAATCAAAATGCCGGCAACTAACGAAAAAAAAAAAATGCCGGAAATTATTCTCTAGAGTAGATAAACTTAGGACTTTATTTAAGTAGTATACTTAATATATACTATTACTGCAAGCTTGCCTGTATTGGAAATACTTTCTTCATGCTGGCGAATCATACTATCTTATATAGTTAGTCTTATGTTCAAGTACATTCGAAATATAATACAGTGCAAAGAAACAGTCACTCATGAAAACGAACCTCCTAAATTAAAACCTTGAATAATTATTTAAACTCTAATGTAAATTAATATTTAGCAGACTTTGCAAATTGATAATAGTTAATTATTGGATTTTTATTAATTATAAGATGAAACTGTAATGATTCAAACTAGATAGATAACGACAAAGTTCCACCCATTAATATGGGAGGGGAGATTATCACCAGAAGTGTCATGAATTATTAACTTCGCACCGGACTTACTACTTGGATATAAATAAGTCACTTGTACCCATTCCCCTTCTTCCCCACCCCTCCCTTTTTTTTTTTTTTAATGGAGAGTAGATAATACAGTAGATGTGTTATCGGCAGCTCCAGTAACTCTCGCTTCTCCTATTTTGTCATTCAATCCTCATTCAATGAGTGATTTTTCTGACAAAGGGTGAAGAAAAAGCTGCTTAAAGGTCGGTACTACTTGGTGACCAGTAGTCTGAGATGTCGGAAATTCTTCTGTCTCTGTCTGTCCTTGTGGCCATGTCACTAGTAAGGGTGCTAGAGGTAAACGTTTTGTCTGGGCTGACGCTATCCGCCTGATAGTCAGGGACCCGAACCTTGGAATAACCACTAAGGAGGCTGTCCTATCAGCAGGCGCAAAGTACTGGGACTGCTGTATTGCCATTTGGTGAGTGGATCTGGACCATGCAGTAGTCTCTGGTGGGGCCTCTCGATGCCATACTAGTGGGTAATTGTTACGGCTTTACCTTTTCGTGTGCTACAAATAAAAAAATTTTCCTGTCTTTTTCTCTCTTACTTTCCCTCTCTGTACTGCTCTAACCAAGTATGCCGACCTATTCCACAAATCCCAAAACCTCAACATGAAATATCTCCAGAATAAAAACTCGATTAAACCTAGAACCCCATCTTCCAGCGTAGACCCCTACTACCAGGTCTCCTTCTCCAATATCAGGGGTCTACGTTCCAACCTTCCAGAGGTTGAAACCCAATTACAGGAGACGAAACCGGACATATTATTTCTAAGTGAAACTGGAATAGGGCCGACCACTTCCCTAGATGAGTTCATAATTAATGGATACTCCAATTTAACAGCTAAATCTGACCCCCAAGATCGCCATGGGCATGGAATATGTGCCTACATTAAGGATGGCTTCCCATGTGGCAGGGATATCTCTAGAGAAGATCCTAATTTACCCTATATGTGCTTCAGGGTTGCACTTGCTAACACCACTGCATTTATATTTGCCCTCTATAGGCCCCACAACAGCGGAGTTACTATCTTTAAGAGCATATCTGAGAAAATAGACCACATACTGTCTTCACATCCCTCGGCTAACATCCACATCTGTGGTGACTTCAACGTCCATAACGTGGAATGGCTGACCCATTCAAATAAGACAGATGATGAGGGGAGGTTTTGTCATGATTTTGCCATTGCTTATGACCTCATTCAGATAGTTCGCGAACCCACCCGTGAGCCCGATACACCCAATCAATATGCAAGCCTCTTAGACCTTTTTCTCTCAACTTCCCCTGAGCTATGTTCATGTACCGTTCATTCTCCTCTAGGATCCTCCGACCACTCCGTCGTATCAGTTAAGATAAAAACGAAATGTAAGAAGCCCCCAGAGTACCCCTCCACTGTACTGTATACCGATACTCTATGGCTGACTGGGATAGCTTCCGTACATTCATATCTGATTTACCTCTGCACTCCATGTTTAAAAAGGAAGTGTCCTCTATAGTATCAGATCTGACCGAATGGTTAATTGTAGGCATTGACCAATTCATACCATCTAAAAAATTCCAACAAAAACCTAAAAGCCAGCCATGGTTCTCCCCAGAATGTGCTGCTGCTATCGCGCACAGAAATCACTTTTTCCATAGCTACCAACGTAATAGATGCACTGAGACTAAAGCTGCTTTCAGGACTGCCAGCAACCACTGTAAAAGAGTAATAAAAAATGCAAGAGAGCTATATGCCCAGTCTGTTAAATCCAAGGTAGCTGATCAGCGGCTTGGTTCTCACCAGTTTTGGCAAATAACAAATAGGATCCTGAACAGAAGTGTGCGTTCTATCCCAACCATTATCAATGGACCAGAGGTCATCTCGTCAGCGTCAGACAAGGCCAAACTATTTGCCAAGAACTTTGCAGCTAATTCTACCCTATGCGACGAAGGCCATCAACTCCCCATATTTCCTCCTATAACACAGACCAAGCTAGGTAACATAAAAATATCCGTGCATGAGGTCGCCAAGCTAATAAAAAACCTAGATTCCAGTAAAGCAACTGGCCCTGATGGCATCCCAATTATAGTGTTAAAAAAGCTTCAACCAGAACTTGCTCCCATACTTACGAAACTATTTAAGCGCTGCCTTAAGGAGAAGTGTTTTCCGACTCCCTGGAAGACCTCATCAGTTTGCTCTGTATTTAAGAATTCAGGTGATAAGTCATCTCCCTCTCAGTACAGACCAATAAATCTCCTCTGTGTTATGAGTAAGTTGCTGGAATCAATATTAAATAGAGAAATAGTCGACCACCTCAGCAGGAATAACCTTCTTAGTGACACACAATATGGTTTCCGCTCTGCAAGATCTACCGCAGATGTGCTGACGGTTATATCCCACAGGATTAGTGAATCTCTTGACAAAGGCTTCCTTTCTAGGGCAATTGCTCTTGACATATCAAAGGCCTTTGACAAGGTATGGCATAAGGGTCTACTTCACAAGATTTCCAGCTACGGTATAACTGGAAATGTTTTCTCAATCATTAAATCATTTCTCTCCGATAGGCTTATAAGAGTAGTGGTAGATGGACAAAAATCGGAGGCCTGCAATATAAATGCTGGGGTCCCTCAGGGGTCAATCCTGGGCCCAACTCTCTTCCTGATCTACATCAATGACCTCCCTAAACACATACTTAAATCATTCGTTGACATCTATGCTGATGACACGACCATCTACAGCAACACATCAAAGGCTGTAAATGACAAAGTTCTCTCTGATTCTCTCTCCTCTGATCTCGAGCGAGTGGTTCAGTGGGGGAAGATGTGGCTAGTTACCTTTAATGCATCCAAAACCAAACTCCTATCCTTACATCATCAACGCTCTGATCCCCAGCTGGCATCAATTGTGATGGATGGCTCTCGTCTGGGTGAGGCCCCGTGTTTTGACAAGCTTCTGGGTTTGACCTGTACTCCTGATCTGAAATGGAACACGTACATCAAGTCTGTTGCCAAGGTCGCTGGAAAGATGGTGGGATCCTTCTACCGCTCCAGAAGATATCTCACTACTTATGCAATTCTCTATCTATATAAAAGCCAAGTACGTCCAAGGATGGAATACTGTTACCATATCTGGGCAGGAGCTGCCAAAAACAGCCTATCATGCCTTGACAGAGTACAAAATAGACTTCGTGGCTTAGTGGGGGATGCCCTTTTCTGTACCCTGCAACCCCTCTCTCACAGAAGAGACGTTGCGAGCCTATCCTTGTTTTATCGTTATTTTCATGGCAGGTGCTCGTCTGAACTCCAATCCCTGGTCCCCCCTTGCCAATCTTTCACGAAAAACACCCGTCTAGCTGAATCCACTGTGAAAAATTTCCCCCACTCTATATCTGTGCCTAAATCAAAACGCGGATTCCATGAACAAAGCTTCTTTCTTAGAACTGCACGCCTGTTGAACTCTGTTCCGTCTGCCTGCTTCCCTCCGGACTACAACTTGGATGTCTTCAAGTCTAATGTTAACAAATTCCTAATGAACCGCTCCCTTAAGTAAACACTCCATCAAATCTCCACACTAACGTAATGTACTTGCAATAACCCTTATCCCCGAGTGGCTTCCGGGCCTTGATAAGTGGTGATCACTGTGTAAAAAAAAAAAAAAAAAAAAAAAAAAAAAAAACGCCAATAAACAGATTGATCGACCAAGTACATGCAGGCAAAAAAAAAAAAAAAAAAAAAAAAAAAAGAAGAAAAAATGGTCGAATCTAGCAGCTTTTACGAAGTTATCTATAAAGCATTGGTTTGAAAAAAAAAAAAAGAAATCAGTTTCATCCAAGATGCTTAGACTATCAAATGAAGCTATGCCACTTTTGCTTCAAGTGCTTAACTCAACCAATCTTTTCTTCCAACTACCAAAGCAACTAATTTCGTTTACTCTTTCCTTTTTTTTTTTACTTGAGATTAACCACTTATCAAGGCCCGAAGGCCAATCGAGGATAAGGGTTAATGAATGTAAGGTGGTAGTGTAGTAATCGTTAATGGTGTAACATACATCACATGTACCAAGTGACCTATTTATAAGAAAGTCAATATTTTGTTTTCTAAATAAAAAAATAACTTTTTTTATTCACTTTGTGTATTCTAAACTATTTTTTTTTGTCCTTATACAAAGTTTCCACTCAATAGAAAAAAAAAATTAGATACTCTGGAACTTAATGGGTTAATCTCTCTTCGTTTACAAAAATAAATCATACTTATGTTAGATGTGATTCTCACAACATTTTATCAGATGTAACCTCTTTCCTCCTTTGGGTGCATCTTTTAAAACTCAGGAATCTTTATGTCAAACTCGGGAATCTATGTCAAATTCGTAAATCTATACGAAATTTCAAACTAAACCCTTTATTTAATACATGTGGGTAGATTATTCTTGTTCCATCAGTTATGACCGGGTTATTCTATTCTTAGAATCGTTTGTAGTGAATATTAAATGTTTAATCCCCAAAAGATTGTCACTTAGAACTGATTATAACTTAACACTTTTATCCATTGCACTGTGTATAGAAATTTTGCATAGATTCTCGATTTGGATAAGATGCATCTGTAGAAGGTCAAAGGTTACATCAATCAAAGCATTGCTAGAATAACATCCAAGATGAGAATATTAGTCTAATAATCCAAATTATTAATTTTCATCTCGAAAAGTGTTCAAAACATAAAGACATTCTTGTAAAACATAGCAAAATCAAGCTTAGGCAAATCTTTGGTTTATCAAATACGACACAATCACGTTGACATACGGGTTCCTGCTGGATCACCAAAGTTAAGCAACGTTGAACCTGGTCAGTACCAAATGGGTGACCATTTGGTACTGACCAGGTGCTGTATGCACTCTCAGCTTATCTCGGCATTGTTTCCAGTCGTCCTGGTCTTCTCCTTGCCACTGGACTCAAACTGTGCCGATTCAGGAGAGGTGTGGTTGGGGATTTCACAACCATTGCCTCCCAATTACACACACAGCTGCCCCTACAGGGGGTACCTGTTTACAAATTCTCCCCACGGGACAGAGTTAGACACCAGGGTCGTTTTTTAACGTGGAGAAAAGGTACAAAAATAAAAATTGTCTCAGTCGTGAAGGATTTCTCCTCCACTGAAAGAGAACGAGAAATGGAAGTGCAGCATCTGAAGAACAGATGGTATTTATTTGCTCCCCCACCGAGCAAATTAGGCACAAGGCCGATTTTTAATGTGAGGAGTGAAGGGAGGGGGAAGGGAAAAAGGGGACCAGCTCCCGAGAGGTGGGAAATGGGAGCTGGTTAATGGTCAGGCATGTGGGGTTGCCCCCACATCTGGTCTTTGCTAGTCATAGCTAGTCATAGCTAGTCATAGCTTGCAGTATCTGCCGGAACAGATGGTATTTATTTGCTCCCCCACCGAGCAAATTAGGGACAAGGCCAATTTTTAATGTGAGGAGTGAAGGGAGGGGGAGGGAAAAAGGGGACCAGCTCCCGAGAGGGGGGAAATGGGAGCTGGTTAAAGGTCAGGTATGTGGGGTTGCCCCCACATCTGGTCTTTGCTTGCAGTATCTGCCGGAACAGATGGTATTTATTTGCTCCCCCACCGAGCAAATTAGGCACAAGGCCGATTTTTAATGTGAGGAGTGAAGGGAGGGGGAAGGGAAAAAGGGGACCAGCTCCCGAGAGGTGGGAAATGGGAGCTGGTTAAAGGTCAGGCATGTGGGGTTGCCCCCACATCTGGTCTTTGCTAGTCATAGCTAGTCCTAGCTAGTCATAGCTTGCAGTATCTGCCGGAACAGATGGTATTTATTTGCTCCCCCACCGAGCAAATTAGGCACAAGGCCGATTTTTAATGTGAGGAGTGAAGGGAGGGGGAAGGGAAAAAGGGGACCAGCTCCCGAGAGGTGGGAAATGGGAGCTGGTTAAAGGTCAGGCATGTGGGGTTGCCCCCACATCTGGTCTTTGCTAGTCATAGCTGGTCTTTGCTAGTCATAGCTTGCAGCATCTGCCGGAACAGATACTACACTTTGATCTTGGCCAAAAGGCCAAGGGAGTATCCTTTGTCTTTTGAGACTGAACAGAGGCATCGGTTTATCCAGTATTTGCAGTGTAAAAATCCTGAATAACAAAAATGTTCGTAGCCGATGTCAATAGCAATTTATAAAGAAGCTAATAAATTACAGTAAAACGGGTCATGAAAAATAATATGACTTCAGAGAAGTACTTAGAAATATCGGGTTGGGGTTAATGTTAGGGTTGGGGTTGGTGATCTGAAATCATCAGTCTTGTATTCACATATGAATTTTGTCTGGGAAAATCATTAATCTGGAAAGATTCGAGATTCGGGATTCTTAGAATCTGGAAAAAATATGGGTTATGGTAGACATACAGAACAACAAGGATCTTTTATTCATCAGGGAATTTTCCAGAAGTCAATAATAGTCAAAGCTAAATATTGCCTTAAGGAAGTACTACATCTTTCCATATGGTAAGGAGTGCGTGATATTTTTTTTATTGATTTCATAAAACTAAAATGTATACCATGCCAGCAAGGTTACCCGGTGTTGCCTGGGTATTATATAAAGTAAGAATTGAATAATTCTTAAAATGCGTCCATTTAATCTGTGCATTTAACAACAAAAGATAATGTTTCAAAGTTAGGGTTAGCATTAAAGTTAGGACAACAAAAGTTCTATTTCAACTTTAAGCGTCACTGAAATACGAAAATATTGTTTCAAAGCTAAGTATGACAGACCTAATATTATTTTAAATCTAAACATGACAAATCTACATACCAAGGAAATGCTATTTCAAACTTAAGCATAACCTACCGACCAATGTAACATTTTATTGCGATATTTAAATGAATAATATAAAAAACAAGATGTAGCGATTCGATGTTTATATTTAATATTAGAAATGTTCTTCGAAATTGAAATAACAATAGCAATTCGTTATAATTGCAAGATTTACGTTTTTACTCTTGGCTTCCAGAGCAGACAGGCATGGTTACATACGAAGTCGGGGAAGGTTGGGCCAAGAACACACAAAGGAATGGTGTTTTCACATGCACAGCAGCAATGTTGTTATCCTCAATCCATGGATTTGTGGTTCCGTGTTTAACGCGTCATTGTTTGCCACTTGTGGAGATGACCAGAGGGTGACAGATTTATGGGTCTTGGGCTGGGATCAAAATGTGGTATCTGTTCTGTCGTCGGCCAATGAAAGAGAAATTCTTCTAGACTGAGACAATTAAAATTTTTGTTCCAATCTAGTCCACCATATTGGGAAGCTGAGATTAAGCCATATTAAAAACGTCCTTATTTCTTACTTTATTCTCGTGGGGAAACAAGTAAATTGGATCACCCGGATTGTCATGCGAGCTCTGGATTGGTCAGGTACCTCTCAGTCTACCATGTTGTAACTACCGCTATCACGGCAAGAAAGGGTTAAATTCTTAGTGGGTTGGAGTGGGGGAGATTAAATTGAAAACTGCACGATGGGAAGCATGTATAAGCACTTCGGCATTACACGGACGGCACCATTGTTAGGGCTCGATAACTCCAATTGCTTCTTAGTCCAATAACATGGCAAATAACAAACAAGATTTTTTTTTCCAGACACAAAAAAATTCAAAAACGAAAACATTCATCGTATAAAAATGCATCAAAATAAAATTGTAAAAACATTTGTTGAAAAGTCTGCATAAGGAAATATAATTTTAATGAAACAATTTTTTAATTAAAGCAACATTGAAAATCCCCCAACCCCTAAACATTTTTTGAATTAAAGTAAAATTGAATTTTTTTCAAACAATTTAATAATTTGAATGAAACGTTTTTCGAATTAAAGCAACATTGGATTTTTTTTTTTCAGAAACATTTTTTGAATTAAGTAAAATTATCACTGTAAAAAAATATAGTTTTAATCTTTTTATGTCTGATGTTGAAGGGTCAACAAAATTATATAAATCATATATTATAGATTTAATTAATAAATTATATATTATAGATTTAATTTTTAAATTGATAAACAATTTCAATGGAATGAAGTAAATGAACTTGATCGACTTATTGGCACTTTTGAATCAGGTTGAAACTTTTCAGGCCGAAAAGCACTACTGGCAACAGTTTAATAATACGCACAAAAAAAATAGTGCCATCCGTGTAATGCAGATGTATATCTTAATTTTTAGTTGCTATTGACAGGTTAAATGGAATTATAATTCGTCTACATTTTAGGCTTGTATTGGATGAGGAAATCATGTGACGTGAATAGATAAATAGTTCGCAAGGGTCCATGACATAGAGGTTAAATTACTTGGTAAAATTTACTTGAAGGTTCAACTTAGTGCGAGAAACACTCCAACACTCCAAATACAATCGCAGATTACTTAGATTTCTACCGCTTCACAGCTGACAAAACGATAGAATCTATATATATATATATATATATATATATATATATATATATATATATATATATATATATATATATATATATAGATTACTGTTTTAAAAAATAATAAATAAATAAATAAATAATACGTCCAAATAAAAATGGGCGACTTTCTAAGAAAAACACCGGTTCTCCGAGGCGGAGACATAAACATTACTATCGTTTAAAAAATCAAAACAAAAACCACTTAAACAGATGAACGATAAAAACGAAGCAGTAAATTGTCTATGGGAACATAGCGCAGTGGATTAGGGCGCTGGACTGAAATACATAAGGTTCGAATCCTACCAACAGTCAAGCTACGCTGAAGAGGAGTAGGGCTCCGAAACACGCGTGTCCGTAGATTACTGTTTTTAAAAATAATAAATAAATAAATAATACGTCCAAATAAAATTGGGTGACTTTCTAAGAAAAACACCGGTACTCCGAGGCGGAGACATAAACATTACTATCGTTTAAAAAATCAAAACAAAAACCACTATATATATATATATATATATATATATATATATAAATGAGGGGAGTCACCAACAATGTGTATTTTTTAACATTATTTTATTATTCCGTGTTTTGGTTTTCATTAAAAATTATGTTTAGATCATTGTAATAATGTTTTTAAATCATTGACATAGTTTTTAACGCGCTTCAGACTTTCTGTGAAGCGTCCTCTTTAGAGTATATTCTAAATATTTTACATTTTAAATACTTTCTGAAGAGGACGCTTCACAGAACGTCTGAAACGCGTTAAAAACGATTTCAATGATTTAAAAAAACATTATTACAATGATCTATACATAAGTTTCAGTGAAAAACCAAAACACGGAATCATAAAATAATGTTAAAAAAATACACATTTTTGGTGACCCCCCTCATTTAAATATACATCTTTCTCTCGTTGGAATTTCTTAACCCATTATCCCATTATATATATATATATATATATATATATATATATATATATATATATATATATATATATATATATATATATATATACGTTTTATTTTTTATTACCGTATTTTTCTGTTAAGTTACATTATTGTTTCAGCTACCCGGCCGTTTTTTTTGCCCGTCTGTAGCTTCCTCAGACTTTTACAGAAATGAAAAAAAAAAAACGGCCGCGTAGCTGAAACAATAATGTAACTTAACAGAAAAATACAGTAATAAAAAATAAAATGCATATTTTCTCTACAACAGTATTGAGCACTTTCTTCAGGTTTTTATTAATTACCATTTCTACTATATATATATATATATATATATATATATATATATATATATATATATATATATATATATATATATATAGTAGCTTCTTTCAGGCTTGAAAGACTATAGATACCCACTGTAAGGATGCCTGTGTGTGGAATTTTTGTGGCAAGAGTTGCGCAATTCCAAACCACATCTCCTCTGAGTCAGCGTTGTTAAATAGCAAGTGGGGGTTCAGAACGACTGAAAACAATGTCAAGATAAGCGGAAAGTACATATAGTGCCTAGAGTTTCCCAAATGGCCACCCATCTGGTACTAGCCAGGTTCAGCGTTGCTTAACTTTGGTGATCTGATGAGCATCTGTGTTAACGTGATTATGCCATACACACGTACATGCACACACACACACACACACACACACACACACACACACACACACACATGATTCAGGGTCGGAACACTTAAACAGTTAGGCTCTTCAGTCTGTCTGTGGGCCCTAAAATACCTTCCTCTGAAATGTTTCTTTCTCAGAGGAGGAGACCGTTCCACATCAGAATCAGTCCCTGGATGAATACGTTTTTTCAGTGCTAGTCCTTGATTTGTCAGGAATCCAGGCGTTGGCCCATCCAAAGTGTCTGATGAAGTCCCAAGGAGACAGTGTCCTTAGACCCTTAGACGTCGTGTCAGGAGCATTTGTGGCGGTACGCAATAGGGATCTTATGGCGTATAATGTAACAGGAAGGAGATTTTTCCAATTATCAATCAAACATCCGTTATTTGATGCAGCCAATTGAACTGTCTTCCAAATAATGCCGTTACCCTTAGGGTTGTAGAGAGTTGTCTGGCTTATGGCTACTCCACATTCCTGTAGAAATTGTTGGAGCTGCTTTGACATGAAAGAAGCCCTTCAGTCCGAATGTATATAGGCAGAGACTCCAAAGACAGCGAATAATTTTATAATTGCAGTAGCCGATATGTCTGAGCAAGGGAAGGCAAAAGGATACCGTGAATATTTGTCGACAACAGTTAATATCTATCGGTTCTAGTAACTGTCCTTTAATATCAAGATTTAGTCTTTCAAACGGTTGTGTTGCTTTTATTAAAACGCCAATTCTGGGTTAATAAAATTGAGGTTTTATTTCCACACACGTTCGACAGGAATTTGTAATTCTTTTTATCTCCTCCACCGAGTAATGCCCGGGTGACAGAGATTGTTATGTAGCGCTCGGAGGTCGTCTTCACTTCATGCCGTGCAGCATACTCTCGACAGTGTATCAGCTGATAAGTTCTCTCTGCCGGGTCAGTAGCTGACCCGGAAAGAGAAACACGATAGTTCAATTCTCCACCTCACTATTTTCTCATCTTTTATTTTTCTTGTAGTCAGGGTTAAACATAAAAGCAACTGATTTTTGGTCAGTAATAAGTTTAAAGTGGTGTCCGATCAAGTAGTGCCGCCATTTTCGTAATGCTTCGACTATGGCGTAAGCTTCCTTTTCAATTGCGGGGTGTTGTTGTTCAGCCCATGAGAGGGTCCTTGAAACAAAAAGGCTACAGGACAATTAGCTTGTCTCAAAGAAGCAGCAATATCACAGTCTGACGTATCCGTCTCAACAACCAGAGGAATATTCTGGTCTATTGCTGTAATTGCTGATTTCGCAATATCTTTTTCCAGTCCCTCGAATGCATTTACGGCTTGATAAGACAGAGGAAACGTCTCTACTCGTTTTATCTCAGAGTCAATAATTTTTTTATTGTTAGAAAAACGTCTGCTTTTCAATGCTATGGTTTTGCAGGTTTCAGTTAGATTTTCGAAAAGCCACGGGTACAGGATTTTTGCTGTTGCCAATCCACAAATTTTTAATATGGGCCTTGAACCGCTAAACGGAATTTCAATCTGCGAAAAAATCGTGTCTCAGTATTATTTCGCAACAAATGTTTTTTTTTTATTAGAGATAATTTAGTGGTTTTATAGGAGACGTCATTAACTAGTAAGTCCACTAAACAATAACCATTTTTACTTTTCTGGGGGCGGGGACGAAATACAGTTCGTTGGTTTTCACCAAGCATTCTTTAATAAAATTTTCTGAGCTTCCAGTATCGAGCAAACTATTCGCAGGTCTCCCGTTAATTTTTTACTTTTGCAATAGTTTTTGAAAGATAGTCTGGAGTGGCGGCTAAAGTTACAGATGTATTTTGACGAGTGACTTTACATCGGATTTTTGAAGAATGACCAAGTTTTCTACATTTATAACAACGAGTATTTCTGGCAGGGTATGAAACTCGTAGGTGTTTAGATAAGCCACAAAAATAGCAGGTGCCCTTTTTGAAAGCGGCAGTGACCGACTGTTCTTAAAACTTCGTCAGACTATCATTATGAGGGGGGGGGGCAGTAAGAACAGGTGCGTTTAGCGCAGAGCCCACTGTGTCTGGCTGTAAGTAAGAACTAGACTGCTGTATAGCACATTCAACGGAATAGGCTTGCTCGTAAGCTGTTCTAAGTGTAAGGGTCCTGTTTTCAAGAATACGTTATCTTACTTGAGCATTTACGTAAGCCGTTAATGAAAACGTCCACAATTTGTTGGTATTAGGACTAATGCTGTCATTGGACAGAAGTTGCAATCTTTGCTGTGTCCGAAGGCTCTTAAGGAAATGGTCCAGTGTTTCGCCTGCTTCTTGTCGGCGAATCGCAAGTAGGTGTCTAGAAAATATTTAATTTTTGGGTTTTATGTATGTAGCATCCAGTACATCGATTGCTTCTTCGTAGGTAACGCAACCCGAGATAATTTCGTTGGCTGTGTGGGGCAGGTAGTTGGTTAGGAGCGCACGCTTATTGATGCGAAGTCCCGTTCTTCTGAATGTAGAACCTGTTTACATTACATTTAAATTTTTACATTTCAGCAAAACAAGGAGGAATTTTAAAGTCTATTCTAAAGAAGCTATTAGAGTAAAAGGTTCATCGGCATCTAGAGATCATAACAGAAAAGGGTTGGGATTTTGCTGCTTAGCGGGTTATTGTTTTTTTGGGGGGGTACATGTATGTACGAGGAATCGCAAGTAATATTAGTTCATCAGAGCAGGGTTTCCCAAACTTCAGGACACCATATAGTCCCTGAGAAGGGCAATGTTTTTTTCATGGAGCACAAACAAGATAATTTCTAAAATAAATATGAAAAACATTATTTCAAATTTTAACACTAACTAATCTTTACAACCATTTTTTTTTTGTTTTGATTAATCAAAGATTATTGCATTTTTTGTTAATTGATTTTTTTTATTTTAATCCTGAAACTCTTCACACCTGTAGTCATGTATCATATCTGTTTCCAGTAAAACAGATCAATGATTAAATGTCTGCATTGGATTTTTGGATTTTTGCATATAAAGCATTTGGTCCTCTTTAAGAAAGGGCTTCCGGAACCCCTCTTTGGGAAACCTTGTCTTAGCAGATATGACGTCACAATTTATGAATTTTGAAGGAAATCAAAGTAGAATAAATAGTGAAAGTGTTTATGACCCAACGGGTAAGAGGTACATCTAATATATAATTATTAAATCATTTCCCTTTGATAGGTTTATAAGAGTAGTCGTCGATGGACAGAAATCAGAAGCTGATAGTATCAAAGTTGACATCTCTGGGCCCAACTCTCTTCTTGATCTTCATCAATGATCTCCCAAATCACATTCTTAGATCATATGCAGACGACACTACCATTTGTAGCAATACTTCAAAATAGTAGGGGATGCCCTTTTCTCTTCTCTGCAGCCTCTTTCCCACAGAAGAGATGTTGCGTGTCTGTCTCTGCTATATTATTATTTTTGTGGCAAGTGCTCTTCTGAGCTCTAATTTATGGTCTCCTCTTATCAAAAACTTTCACAAAAATATTCCGCTATCTACAATCACTATCAACAATTTTCCCCACTCTTTATCTGTGCCTAAATCTAAGCACACGTTTATATGAACAAAGTTTCTTTTCTAGAACTGCCCACCTATGTAATTCTGTTCTGCCGGCCTGCTTTCTGGCTGACTACAGCATGGTCGTCTACAAGTCCAATGTAAACAAGTTTTTGTTGCGAATAATCAAATTATACCGAATTTTCAGCACTAACGATTACTACACTGTTGTCCTGATGACTACCATCCACTCTTTAACTCTTATCTCGAGTGGCTTTTGGGCCTTGATAAGTGGTGATTCCCTTGTAAAAAAATGACAACAGAATTCACTTTTAGTAAACCTTTACCGCCAGAGTTTTTTATGCAATAAATAAATTTTTAATCATGAAACTCACACGTGACAGAAGTTAGCATGCAACTTACACACTCATTCACTTGTTGAACCATGCATAAACAAGTACTTTGAAGACCAGTTGGGCTGACAAGCCATAAGAGTAAGAAATATTGTTTTTTTTTTTGAAAGGTGACTTGAAAATGAAATTTGTCAGTAAAGGTTTTCTAGTTTGAAAATTGATTTCAATGAAGTTTTAAAGTTGTGATCTTTTAAGGCAGTTTCAATAATCTTGATAAACATGTCCATTCGCATAACACGCCGTCTTTCAACTCGCTGTTCGTTCATTGTATCTCTTCTTCTATGCATCTTGCATAAACTAATTTGCATCGAGTTTGCGTTACTCACACGTGATCGTCAAATACAAAAGCGACGTCGCCATTTTAGCTTCCCCCCCCCTTAAGCGAATAAACACGACACTCATGCTACGATTTTCTTCTCAGGGTGTACATCGAATAATAACAGTAATATTACTATGAATATATGACAATAATTGAAATGAATAAAAGCGAAAGTATTTTCTTTAATTCATCTTTTATCGACCGATTAAGATGATGATGATGATGATGATGATGATGATGATGATGATGATGATGATGATGATTGCTCAACATATATTTTTAGTGTGTTGTGCTTCTGTAATTGTCGGGAAGAAAAACACAACTCAGTGTTTAGTGGAAACAAAATATGTTGAACAGAAAAGTAAATACAACAAATAAAGAGTATGGTTATACGTCAGTCCGACTGCTAAGTACACATGACTTGTGTATAACTTGCGTGCTGGACTTTATACTAAACTAGCAGGCCGCCCGGCGTTGCCTGATTGTAAAATACACATGAATATTATACTTTAATTCATGCAGAAACTGAGACACGTGCATTTGAGGATTATGCTTTCTCTAAACAGTTCACTTCTTGTAAGTGAAAAAGAAAAAAAAATACTCGAGCTGAGATCGAAACCAAAAAGACAGTGAGTCAAGTACGATAACCATTAGGACAGCTTGACACGTCTTAAAAAAGTGTTTTCAAACGTACTTATTCTTAACATATGGAATCTGTCATGTGAACGATTCATGCATGCGCATTCGTTAAACAGGTGACAAACAGATAAAAATCCGACAACCCCATGTACCAATTTTTCAATTTTGATCCTTAGAAGTCCTTTTTTTGGATGAAAACGAATCAAAAAGTTTTCCACGTGTCTGAATATTCTATATACCAAATTTCAAGTCTGCCAATCAAAAATTCATTGAGTATATAGGTTGAGAAGTGTCCTCACATTCTCACTTTCATAGATATATAGATAAAAGGGTTCATAGGACAGACGCACCACAACATATTGTCAGGAAGCTTGATTTTTGATAATTTGAATACGATGAATTCAAAACTACGGTTCATTTTTCTCATCATATCATCAGATTGTTGGTGTATCGGAAACGGAATTATCTTATTTTTGCAATGTCTTTTCATGAAATTTGAACTGTATAAATTTCTATTTTCTACAATTAAAAAGATAAAATCTCGCACTTTCTTTTGTATGCAGTGGAATCAACTAACAGCCTCTTTCCAACAATAAACATGACCCATAATTTATCATAGATCATACATCAGGATCATGTTTCTTGGCGGAACAATTGTGTTCAATTGTGTCAAAACCAGAAAATGCGAAATCTTTTGTCAAAAAAAAAAAAATCAAACTTGTTGCAGTAAAGAAGCATAAAAAAACAATTCCATAAGAAAATTTTTATGACGTTTGTGAATTTTTTGAGATGAGGATTGGTTATTCGTATTATTTGGATTCTTATCTTGAGTGTGATTTTCACAACGTTTCAGTCAATGTAACCTTTGACCTTCTTCAGGTGTATCTTGTCGAACTCGGGAATGTTTCTGTTGAACTCAGGAATTTGTACAGAATTTCGAGTGGAACCCTTTATTTACTTCACGGGGGTAGCATGTTCTTGTTGCGTCAGCCATGACTGGATAGAGGTCCTTAGTAATTTGTGGTGCAGTGATTAGAGTACTTGGAAAATTTAATTGTAAAAATGATATTCTCCTGAAGGTGTAAGGTTCAATTCTCAGTGTAAGTGACCGAAAAATACAATGGCGAGTTCTGTCAGCCATGACTGGATAGAAGTCCTAATTCAGAATTGTATTTTGAGTGTTCCCTGCACTGAGGATTAAATCTTCAACCTCCGCAATAGTGTAACTTAAAACTGAATTTGACAAGTTCTTGCAGGCAATCTAGTATGAATTTTGGGAACCTTAAACTTATTTTTGTTTTTAGAAGTACAATCTCACTACTTATCATTATTTAATACAGATGACTATATATATATTGTGCAAATGGAAATTCAATTATATCTTTGACTTACTTGTTTCATCAAATACTTTTGCATGCAAAATCCGATCCCGCATTTTGCTAATTCCTACCCTCTGATGAGAAGGAAAGTGTTTCTTCGAAACTCCGCGGATTAAGGACTATCCACTTATCTAGTGTTTCCTTTTCAGATTAAATATGTTTTTAACTCATTTCAAAGTTTTTTTTAACATGTTTTATTAACTGTTTGCTCGTATATATATATATATATATATATATATATATATATATATAATTTATAATTATTGGTTCCCATGTTGTATTATATATATATATATATATATATATATATATATATATATATATATATATATATATATATATATTATTTATAATTATTGGTTCTCATGTTGTATTTAATTTCATACTAGGTCTGTTTAGCAGATGATTGTCGGCCAGCATATGTGTTGTTTCATTGAGTCGTGTTCGGCAGAAAGATTTCTTAGTCTGACAAGATACATCTGAAGAAGACTGGAGGTTACATCGTCTGATACATTGTGCAAATAACACTCAAGATAAGAACGAATAACTCAAATGATACGAGTTGAGCTCCGTGTCCACTAATTCTTCATAGATTGTGTATTCATAGTTAACAGCTTTGTGGTTTCCAAAAAATTTTGAACAACATTCAACAATGATTTCTAAGCAAAAGATTCGATATCGGTTATTGAATTCACGAATGTTCAATCTCTACTCAACGGATGTCCTTATCTTAGGTTCACCAAATATCCCAACTTTAAACTGTTCACTGCTTAAGCCCCAAAAGGTTTTGCATACATAATAAAAACAATTTTCTGTCTTTAACTGTTTGTTTGATCAGTTCCAATTTGATATGCAGAGGTGGCAATATGATTTCAACAATCTCCAAAACCAAATGCTGCGCTTATTTTATCCCTGCTGTTCCACAAGCACAAAGGAAAATCAAATCGAAATTTCACAATTTCCAAATCTACACAAATTATTGGTGCTTCAGTAACCCAATTTGTCTCAATCTTGTTTCACATATTGGTAGAATGTCATATTGGTAGAATGTCATATTGGTAGAATGTGCAATAATAATACACATCCAGTTCCATAATATCCACAAGAAAAAAGCTAGCGACCAAATTGCTATTATGTGGTGTTGGTCTTCTAGCAGATGGTAGATCTGAATATCAAATTTCTATTCGTACGATTTACACGTTTCAAATTAACACAACAAAATAATCAGTATAATGGTTGTTCTGCTCTCTGTGAAACCTTTTTTTTTAATTGCGAGTCACCACTTATCAAAGCCCGAAAGCCACTCAAGGATAATGGTTAATGAATATAAGGTGGTAGTGTAGTAATCATTAATGGTGTAAATTGGGTAAAATTTGATTATTTATGGGGATGACTCAACAAGAAATTGTTTATATTCGGTTTGAAGGCTACCATGTTGTGTTCAACCGGGAAGCAGGCCAACAAAACAGCGTTCCACAGGTGAGTAGTTCTAGAAAAGAAGCTTTGTTCATGGACTCTGCATTTAGATTTAGGCACAGATAGAGAGTGGGGGAAATCATAGATAGTGGTTGTGGCTAATGGAGTGTTTTTTTGTGAAAGTTTGGAAAGAGGGAAACCATAGATTGGAGCTCAGACGAGCACTTGCCATGAAAATAAGGATAAAGCAGAAACAGGCTCGCAACGTTTCTTCTATTAGAAAGAGGTTGCAGGAAAGAGAAAAGGGCATCACCTACTAGGTTTCGAAGCTGGTTTTGAATTCAAGGTTAGATAGGACACGCTGAGCAACTCCTGTCCTGATGTAGCAACAGTACTCCATTTTAGGGCGTACCTGGCTCTTATACAGATAGAGGATTGCGTTAGCAGTGAGATACCTACTGGAGTGGTAGAGTAATTCAACTATTTTTCCAGTGATCTTAGCAACCATCATCTCAATCCTTCTTTGCAATATTATTTGTATATTATGTGAGGTGTCCGTGATTTGTCCTTTCATTTCTAAATATGTCAGATGAAATATTTGTTACTAAATCATCAATCAATTTTCATTCTGTTTTCCATGGAAGAAATATTCATCATAAATATAACAAACCACTTCCGGTTTGATGTGTCCATAGTTTTACTACTTATTACTTATTGCTCTACAATAGTTCTCCAAATTTCAGGAGAAAAATCAGAATATGATTGAGAAATCGTCTCATTTGTCAAGATATTTTTTCTAATTTTTCTATAACTTGTTTTTGTAGAAAACTAAGTTAAGTTAACTAAGTTAAACTAAGTTATTTTCTTCAGTAAACAAAGATGGTAATAAACTTTGTTTCAATAAAAAAGTTATTTCTTGCAACAAGTCTTCCTTTTTATCAACCTTGATGCCAGAAACTCTGGTGATTTCTTTGAAAGATTCAAGTCTCTTAGCTTCGTTTTTTATGATTAAACTAGTTTGGGTGCCCGGTGTTTCCCGGGTGTTTGGAAGTGTGTGTTGAGCAAAAAAAAAAAAAAAAAAAAAAAAAAAGTGGTAGTAGGCAAGCAGGCTTGAAACTGTACCAAAAAGGAGGAAAAGAACATGAAAAAAAGTGACGTCTTTGCTGTTGCATCCTTTGCCAAACCGGAAGTGACGAAGGTTTAAATTAAGGCTAGTCAATCGAAAAGAGGGGATGACTTTCGAAAATATCGGTGAAAAAAGCGACCCCCACCCTGTAGAAAAGTGTCCAGTTGAGGGTGAAGGAATTAATGTTTTCTGGCCAAATTTTTGATATTTGTCGCCCGAAGGGTGGAGCTTCAAAACGATACTGATCTTGTGAAAATCCGTCGCCTCTGTCGACAGTTTTAGGTACACATACACACATACATACATACATACATACATACATACATACATACATACATACATACATTTAAACAGACAGGTGAGATTTATATTATAAATAACTTTGTCATTTGTGAGATTGTATCAGCATAAAAAATTAAGTTTCTTCGTTAAATTTCGAGATTATCCGTTTTCATCTTATTTAGCTAACCAAATTGTCATTATTTGACTAAAATTATGTAACTAAAATTTAGTTACAGACACAGAACCTCCATTATAATAAGATCTTATTTTATTTTTGTTGTGCCTTAAATGTTTGTTAGAAGTGTATCTAGTTTTTGCTTCATCATCAATTTATTTTGTTAGGCTCCCATAGGCTCAACTATTGAGAAAAATAATGTAATAATCCTAAAAAAATGTTAAACAAACAAAAAATCCACACCCCTAAAAATAAAAGTGGTTTCCTCATTACAATCGTGTTTAATGTTGACTTTTTTCTTTTCTTTGTGAGTTGAGAATTTGAAGTAGAAGATTTTGTGCCCCCAAATGATAATATAAGCTGTATTTTAGAGGTGGGTTGGGAGGTATGGCCCTTTCCGAAATAAAGATTTTTACCCTTGGGTACAGCAAAGTACTCATAACAGTATAATAAAAAAAGTAGTAGTTCAAGAGTCAAACCATTGTCTCTATTTTTATCTGGTTACCTCCCCCCCTTCCTTCTCTGGTGAAGACTCCATTTATTTCGTTAATGCAATTTACTCGAGTTGTAAATTTGATATTCAATTCTTAGACTCAATTAGGTTGACCTGCACAATAATTGTTTCTAAAACATCCGATACAATTTACATCAAAGAAAATAAGTGTTTCAGTGTATAGAAGGCCTCCTTTTTCAGTCTTGATAGAAGACGATACCGCCATGTAAAAGTTTTTGGTCAATGAGTTCTATAAAAAAGCAATGGTTGCACAATCACCAACCGCACATCCACTAATCTGTCATGATTGAGTATAGTGGTAATGAGACGTCCAAGATGAATAGAAACAATGCTGGGGTAAGCAGAGAAAGACTGCTGTTATTTCAGTTTATTTTAAAAAAGCAAGGATGTTAGTAAAAGTGATGTAGAAGCACACTGTCAATAATTCGTATATATATATATATATATATATATATATATATATATATATATATATATATATATATATATATTTAAATGAATGTTTAAAGGTACAGAATTTAAATAAAGTTTTAAATATAATGGGCGGAAGTCTCTCGGGAGCTCTTGCATCTTTTGACTCGTATAAACCAACATGTTCCATCGAAGATCAGACAAAGGAGGATGGGGTCTGGTAGTCTCTCTCCTGCAGCCTTGGACTCTGCTATTGGCCAGCATTTGGTTGACAACCCGTGCTGTGCTGACAGATATAAAATTGAATGGTTCGAGGTGCTACATAGAGCGGACTCCAGAAACCATTTAAAGATTTTGGAGTCTGTCTCTATTGCGGTGTGGAAACCTTCTTCGGAAACATCTAACACATTGCTTCTCTTTGGGGAACTGTGAATCTTTTCTCCCGTTTTTTTCCCTCGTTGTGCCATTATTTTAATCGTTTTTTAAACGTTAATAAACTTTATTTTAGTTTCCTCGTAATTTTTGGCACATTCAATAGTTCCCCATCAGAACTCTTTACTTTCGACATAGTATTATTTTTATGCTATCTATTTTCTCCTGATGAGATGATAGCTGAAAGAGCTCTCGAGAGACTTCCGCCCATTACATATATATATATATATATATAAGTTTTCATAGCTCTAAGTTCTCATAGCTGCTGGTGTTACAAGAAAGGTTCCCCTTTTCTTGTAAGAAAAACACTAGATAAGTGAAAATGAGATTAGGATAGACCGAGATTCGAACCTTGTAAGCAAGGTTTAGAAATGGAATTTAGCATTGTTCAGTTTCACATAAAATAGTTTAGATATGTTGTTGTAAAAGGAATTTTGATTATTCAGTTCTTTTTATGAAAACTGAATTAAAATAAGGTCAGCTAGAAAATAATGAACAATGCAATTTAAATATGTGGAAAAATAGGTTAGGAAAAAAATAGGAATGAGAATTCTTTGTCTGCAAAAATGGTTTTGAAACATGTGCCGAACCACGCATGTTTAGGCCTCGTAGGTCAGACACATGTATGACGTCATGGCAGAAATTAATTCTCAATATAGGAGCTAGTTCGGTCAAAGAAGAAGGAGTCAGGGCAGTCAGGCAGAGAGAGCAATCAGCAAAGGCAGTCAGAGGAGGGTCCCTTTAGAAGCGAAGGGAAAACCTTTAATCACGTAGTCGACTTTGAATTCCTGGACGTCATTATCATTTCGACCGGTCAAATGGAATAAAAGAACATCTCATATTTTTGTAACTGCCGTTTTCGTATCATCATTCTACCAAATTGAAGGTAATGTGTAATCATCTTTAATGAACGTAGTATAACCCATCTTAAGTAATGTATCTCCCTCCCCATCATGAGCAATGATTATCCTCCCCCTCCTGTGTTATAATAACTGATCACCCCCTCTCTCAGCCGCTATGTTCAGAAGAAACATCACAGAACTGTATGTCTTCTCTCTCTCATCATCGTGTATCTTGTATCACATGTACCCTGATTAATCGCCCCCTTAAGTAAGACGTTTTATCAAATCTCCAATACCAACTATTACTACAATATTATCCCATTGATTATTGTACACAAAATAACCCTTATCCCCGAGTGGCTTAGGGGCCTTGATAAGTGGTGATTCCCATGTAAATAAACAAAAACAAACAAAAATCATTACACATGTCCCCGTCTCTCTCCAATATGAACACCCGGCTATACAACACTGGTGGCACCAGAAGTGGCAGTCCTGTCTTGGGCCACCGAAACTGTGTTATCACTCTGGTTGACAGCTTATGAGAGCAGGGTATTGCACATGCTTTCACATGTTGTATGATATATATATATATATATATATATATATATATATATATAAAACTGAAAGTGTGTGTGTGTGTGTGTGTGTGTACATTTCCATACGCAATAACTCTGTCAATTTAAAGTCTACAGACTCGAAATTTGATATATTGGTTACTGAGATTTGAGAAAATCGATGTGATCGGTTTTCGGCCAGAAAGTTTGCTGTTAAGGGGTCAAAGTTCAACGATTTGACCTTTGAGAACTCTACCAAACTCCTCCGACAATTTGGCGTTTAAACGCTTGAAATTTTAGATATAGGTTCGTTGGACATGGATCTAACTTAATAACTCAATTTGGGCCCAAATTTTAAGGGGTCATAATAGGGGTCAAAGTTAAAAAAAATTGACCGTTTTTTTTTTTTTTTTTTGCTAAACATACACCTCCAAGCACCCAGGCAACGCCGGGCCGAAATGCTAGTATATCTATAAAAGTGAACGTGTCTGTGTGTTTGTCTGTGTACATTTCCCTACGCAGTAACTCTGTCAATTTTCAGTCTACAGTCTCGAAATTTGATATACAGGATACTGAGATTTGGGAAAATGTTTGTGATCGGTTTTTGGCCAGAAATTTAATTGGTAAGAGGTCAAAGTTCAAAGATTTAACCTTTGAAAACTTTACCAAACTCCTCCAACAATTTGGGATCTAAACATTTGAAATTTTAGATATAGGTTCATTGGACATGGATTTAACTTAATAACTCGATTTGAGCCCCAAACAATAAATTTTAAGGGGTCATAATAGGGGTCAAAGTTAAAAAAAATTGACCGTTTATTTTTATTTTTTTGTTAAGCATACACCTCCAAACACCCGGGCAACGCCGGGCCGAAATGCTAGCATATATATATATATATATATATATATATATATATATATATATATATATAATATAAAGCTGAACGTCTGTGTGTGTGTCTGGTCACGAATAGGCTCCTATATGGTTGACTATTTTAGAAAACTGATCACATATAATGATAGAAGATGTATCGAGACACAGGAATGGGTATGTTTGATCTCGCATAATGATGATTCATTAGAATTGTGGGGTCTACGTACGCGCCTGGTTCACAAAGTAGGAAAATAAAAAAATTAAAAATTAAAAAAAAAAATGTTTACAAGTGTTTTTGATATAGATGTACATAATAATACTTTGATAAGTATGTTTTAACTTAAATAGGGATAGTATAATAAAATTGTGAGGTCTGCGTTTGTGCCTGGTCTCCAAAGAATGGAAATAGGCACAAACTTTAATAAAGACTTTTCATATCTATCTGCGTAAGTATACTTTGATAATTATGTTTCAGTTTGAAGAAATATGGTATAATAAAATTATGGGGTGTTCGTCCGTGCCTGACCTTCATAAAATGGAAATATGTCACAAAGTTTAACAAGATTTTTTAATATAGATCCACAGAATATTGTGATAAGTGTTTCAGTGTGAACAGGTATGGTATAATAAATTATGGGGTTTATCTATTTTATTTTTACTTTCATCATATTTTGCTTTGGTTTCGATACTCCCAAATTCGAAGCTATCTCATTACAACCCTTCCTTTTCATAACCTATCATACTTTCTCAAATAAATCAGAGTCCATTTTCTGTAGGCTGTTTTTGAACCCAGTCAACGACGGGTACTTTTGCTAGTATATATATATATATATATATATATATATATATATATATATATATATATATATATATATATATATATTTATTTAATATATATATATATATTTATTTAATATATATATATATATATATATATATATATATATATATATATATATATATATTAAATAAAAATCTTGATATTGAAAATTAATTCAAATTTTCAAAAAAAAATTATAAACCTATAAGGAAAGTATACAAAAATTTAATTATTCGCCAAGGAGTACAAATGGAACAAGAAAAACTTTATTCCATGGAGTTTCGAAGAGAGTAATTCTTCTCATCAAAGGGAAGAGGTTTTCAAAATATACAATAAATTTTGCAGGTTAATGCATCACAGGAAACAGACAATATAAAATTTATCATATTTGCATCAAAAAAGTCATTTAACAGTTTTTAGACAGAATATAACAGTATAATATACTAGCAAGCTACTTGGCGTTGCCTGATCGTAAAATATGATATTTTAATTAATGCAGATTTCGTATTTATTATAAAACCAAATTCTCTATTGATTATTACATTGTACCTAATATATAGTAGAGACTTCAAAAGTTAAAAATAAAAATGACTGTTGGTACCGTCAGTTAGAATCGAGACCAAAATATTTATATTCTCCAGCATTATTCGCTACCATCTGAGCTAGGTCGACATGAACATAAAAATTTTTCTTAATTAAATAATTTAAATGTATAAATGTATATTTGCGCATGGGTAGAGGAGCACTTTAAGTCGATTTACACCTACAAGTTAAAATTTTCAATTTTTACCATCTTAGTAGCTCACAGGTCCAAATCCCCCTATATATTAAGTTTCAAACCTGTAGAGTAGTTTGGTAGAAACCGTTCTTCACACACACACACACACACACACACACACACACACACACACACACACACACACACACACACACACACACACACACACACACGGACAGACAAGTATATATATATATATATATATATATATATATATATATATATATATATATATATATATATTTAAAAAAAAATTTGTTTTTTACATATATATTTTTTTTTCACTTGGAGAGATGCGCCTCCAGTCTGTAAAACCTGCAGTTAACGTCTGAACTGATAAAGGTTCGCGATAATACCAAAAAGTGTGGTTGGTTCTACACAAAGCCTTCACCACTATAAACAAATCATCTGTGTGAATTTCAGATCAACTTAGTTGTTGTGGCGAAAGCTCATACATCGAAATCGACAGGAGATTCCATCATATATATATATATATATATATATATATATATATATATATATATATATATATATATATATATATAATTGCAAGACATTAATTAATTTAGAATCAAAGAAGCTTTTCAACAAAGGACTGGAACAGACGAGTAGAGTAAAAATGAAGTAACAGGCACTGAATAAAAGATATATTGGAATGAAAAAGTAAAAAACAAACAAAAACTTCCTAATCGTCTTGGAAACGATCGTATACCTAATAATGGTTGATCTTGAATACTTGAAAACGATATAAATAATGTTATATATATTTTTTCAACCTTTTCTCTCTTTTTCTCTCTCTCTCTACATCTACAAACTGTTTCATTGTATCATAGCTCTTCATTGCGTCTAGGCATCATCATCATCATCCTAATCACCACCACCACCACCACCACCACCACCACCACCACCACCACCACCACCACCACCACCACCACCACCACCACCACCACCATCATCATCATCATCATCATCATCATCATCATCATCAGTTTAGTGTTTGTTTTACATTCTGGCATACATTAAAATTGACTTCCAAAATAACCTATCTCTGACCTGGTCTTTATTTATCCCTCTTTCTCTCAAGTTTTGAGTCACAAAGCCTGCTCAATTGAGGTATCAAAAGCGGCTGTCAAAAAGTGCATTGATAATGGTGGTGACTATGTAGAAAAATAAATTCTGGAGCACAAATGTTCGCTCGTTTTAATAGTACCACTTCCGTCTTCATAGCTCTTCAACGTTTTAGTTTTTGAGTTCAAAAAATAGGAGGCCTTACTTTTGGAACGAGCGTCATGGCTCAACTGAGCTTCAATCTATGACTCCCCCCTCCTCCTCTCTCTACAAAACGTTCACAACAAACACTCGTTTAGCTACAGCAGTTGTCAGCAATTTTCCCTACTCCCTACCTGTGTCTAAAGTTAAATGCAAATTCCATGAACAAAGTTTCTTTCATATATTATTTTTTTTATTGGTATATTTTTTTTTTATTTGAAGACTGTTATCCACGTAGTTGTTGTTTCATCAGGTTTTGACCAATTATTCCTCTGGTCTTCTTATCTGTGACGTGATAGGAATGCTGAGTCTCTTAACTGTATCCTTAGTAATTACTGCCTTCCATAGTTGTTGTCATCTCACCACGTTTTGGCCAACTAATCCTCTGGCCTGCTTTGAGTAGGATTGAAACTGCTATCTTCAGGAAATGCTCACCTGGAACTGCAGAGATTCAACGCCTCCATCAATCACAGTTAACCACCTGAAGAAGGCCAGAGGATTAGTTGGCTGAAACGTGGTGAAACAACAACTATGAAGTTGAGGATAACAGTCCGCAAATAAATAAACTGTTTAGTTTCTAAAACTGCATCCCTGTGGAACTCTGTAATGCAGGTCTTCTTTCCAGCTGACTATAACATGATCGTTTTCAAGTCCAATGTAAAACGTTCTTGGTGATCCATCTTAAATAATCAAATTCTACATAATTTCCACCACTGCTGATCATCATGGTGTTATCTCACTGACCACCTGACACTCATTAACCCTTATCCTCGAGTGGCATTCGAACTTTGATAAGCGGTAACTTCCATGTAAATAAAAAAAATGTCCAAAAATATGTTTTGTTGCAAAACAGACAAACATTTACAATGTTGTGTTTTAAATACTAAATAAGTGCCAAAAAGGATCGATATGCCGTAAAACAAAGATACACGAATCGTTTATAATATGTTGATGTGTCTCAGTTTGTATTGGGACGATTAATTGGAATCGGGAAAATCGGAAATTTTTGGGGTATCTAAATTGGTATCGGAATCAGGAAAAATGTTTGCTTATTTTCCGATGCCAAAAACGATTCCTTTTATTATTTTTTTTCCATCTGATTTTGTTAATAAAATCTTCCACTGCTGGTGGTAATAACGAAATAATAAATATTTAATGATTTTAAACTACCAGTAAAACTAAAATCTATAGACCCCCCCCATCTCAAAGTGTGGTTGTCATATTTGAGAAAATATATACACATTTAACATTCGTTTTTACGATAATCAGAAAAATATCAATTTTATAGTAAAATATTTAGAGATTTATGAAGAATCGGAATAGTTAATTGTATCGGAATCGTTAAATAAACTAATAATGATCTGCTGGTTTTTAGCAAGCTGAACTAAGAAATCTTATTAGTTTTTGAATAATGGAGACTATTACTCGATAAAGACTTTTCTTTCTCATTAACTCGAAATATGGCCTCTTGCTGTGCACTCTATTATTGGCCCTATAAATTATTATAAAAACATTGATAAAAAACGTAAGTGCTTTGTACTGCTAGGAATGATACTGACCCAAAACATCTGTCTTTGATCGTCTCTTTTAGCACAAGAGATCTTCCTTTTTTTATGTTCACAAAATTGTCTTGGAGCCGACTTTAGTAGATTCTCAATTTGGGCTTTATGGTCACTGGCCAACAGAGATTAATAACACTGTGACTAAGTTGGTAGGGAGTATCTGGGGCTTGGGTGGAATCACGTCTCTCTTCACAGAGTGGAATGATAAAAAAAAACACAACTACAGCTTTATTTTAAAACTTTTACTGAACAAAAATCTATTCAAGTAACTTGATTATATAGTAGAGTTGACATCTATTTAATGTAGCGACCTTCAGCCTCAGTCACCGGCTCGATAGGGTCCAGAACTGGGACCATGCATTTTCCACAAGTGCCGGCGAGAGGTCAGCAAAATATGATGAAAGTAAAAATAAAATAGATAAACCCCATAATTTATTATACCATACCTGTTCACACTGAAACACTTATCATAATATTATAATATTCTGTGGATCTATATTAAAAAACCTTGTTAAACTTTGTGACATATTTCCATTCTATGGAGGTCAGGCATGAACGAACACTCCATAATTTTATTATGCCATATTTCTTCAAACTGAAACATAATTATCAAAGTATACTTACGCAGATAAATATGAAAAGTCTTTATTAAAGTTTGTGCCTATTTCCATTCTATGGAGGCCAGGCGCGAACACAGACCTCACAATTTTATTATACCATCCCAATTTAAGTTGAAACATACTTATCAAAGTATTATTATGTACATCTATATCAAAAACACTTGTAAACGTTTTTTTTTAAATTTTTAATTTTTTTATTTCCATACTTTGTGGACCAGGCGCGTACGCAGACACCGCAATTTTAATGAATAATCATTATGCGAGATCAAACATACCCATTCCTGTATCTCGATAATCTTCTATCATTATATGTGATCAGTTTTCTATAATAGTCAACCATATTCGTGACCAGACACACACAGACGTTCAGCTTTATATTATAGAAGATATATATAATTTTAAGTTAATATTTTCCAGTGGAAAAGCAATCAATGAAGTTTTAATGAGGTTAATACCGAAGTAGGGCAAGATATACTATTTATTTGTTTTATATAAGCATTAATATATCGCTACACATTTATGAGCGTGTTTCGGTCAGCCAGTTACAAGAAACTAGCGACCCCTTCAGACAATATTGCTCATAACAAAAGTTTAGTCTTACTAATCATTTGTTTAGTTATGAGTATGTTTCGGTCAGCCAGTTACAAGTAACTATATCACCTTTAGAGGTCTCTAGTTACTTGAAACTGGCTGACTGAAACATGCTCATGAATGTGTAGCGACATATTAATGCTTATATAAAACAAATAAAATGTATACATATATATATATACATACAAAGTATATATATATATATACATATAAAGTATATATATATAATTATAAAACTCAAATGACCTTGTAACGAGTGATGTAACCCACGTTCTGGTTTACAACATCCGGTTGCGCATGCGCGCATAAACATTAACCCATAACAACGTAAACAAATAAACACTAATCGCTTCTTTTGCAGATTTTGACCTGTGCACTGATATATTAACGTTATTATTTTGAAATTATTATTTAACATGGGAAGAGTGGGTGTGTTTTGCAACTATTCTTTATTACAACCATACTGTCGCTATTTTTTTACAACTAAACAACATTAACCCGTTGACGAACATAAGAACAATTGTAATAAAGCCAAGACGACGACGACTACGACTACTACTACTACTACTACTACTACTACTACTACTACTACTACTACTACTACTACTACTACTACTATCCATCCCTTTTCCTTCCTTCCTTCCTTCTTTTTTTATTTTTTGTTTACATTTCTAGATACAAAATAGTTGTGTGAGAACGGTGGATTTGTTGACACATTTACTAATCTGTTTCAATATTAGTTTTATTTTATTTATTCAGGTTTTATTTTTGCGCTTCAGGTTTTATTAATTATTATTTTTTTTTTTTAGATTTTAAGTTTCTATAACTTGGTTGAAGGATTCCAATATAGGTTTTTCATTCTTATATTTCTCATCGGTAGGTTCATGTGCGTTTTTGCTGCTAAATGATTTTCGTCGGCGTTCGATTCGTAGGAAAATTATATTTAATTTTCGATTTTGAGCGATTATTCGGAAAAATAGGTAACTTTACACAAATAGGAAGGATTCTTTTTTCATGTTTGAGTGATCCGTCCGTGATTTTTCATTTTAATATACTTTCATAGAAATGTTTCTGTTATGTCAAAAAGAAACATATTTTCTTTACGTCACAAGTGTCACGCTCATACATGAATTCCATACCTAATATAACATACTGACCCAACGGGTCACGGGTAGTCTAATATATATATATATATATATATATATATATATATATATATATATATATATATATATATATATATATATAGTAATGTGATTGATAACGAGCACTGTTCTTTTCTTGTATTTTAATTAAATTAGTAATTTTACTATCACATTAAAATACACTCTGCTCTTTAGACTAATGTTCTAACCCCCCCCCATATATATATATATATATATATATATATATATATATATATATTAAATAAAAAGTTACTTTTGTTGTTTTTTGTATATAAAAAACAAATATACAGTATATGACATATACATCAGTACGGGCTGAAACAATAGTTTACTTATATACTCAATAAACGTACTTTTCAGATGAACATAATGAGTGTCTGCTCTCAGTGAAGAGTCAAGTGATAAAATATTAAAAGTATATATATATATATAATATATATATACACATATATAAATATATATAGGTATATAATATACATATATATATATATATATATTTATATAAAAATTTATATACACTATATATATATATATATATATATATATATATATGATGATGATGAAAATAATGGAAATAGTATTCCGACAAAATAGAGAAATAAAAAGGAACAAACCGTGTTATTTGTTCATCAACGTTTCGTCTTTATTTCGAGACTTCCTCTGAATGAATGAGATTAAGAAACAAAAACACCAGTACAAAATATTTGAAAATGTTTCATGGGCAAAGTATGACGCTGTTCTATTTAAAAATATATTAACGACTATATGACCTTATTAAAAATCTCCCTCTTTAACAGCGGAAGCCCCTCAGCTTTTTTGAATTTTCAACGTCTTTTCCCGTTTCTGAAATAGAATAGCGTCATACTTTGAACATGAAACATTTTCAAATATTTTGTACTGGTGTTTTTGTTTCTTAATTTCATTCATCCAAAGGAAGTCTTGAAATAAAGACGAAACGTTGATTAACACATAACACGGTTTGTTCCTCTCTCTCTCTCTCTCTCTCTCTCTCTCTCTCTCTCTCTCTCTCTCTCTATATATATATATATATATATATATATATATATATATATATATGTATATATTTCATGATTTTCTGGGGGGTACGAAACTTTATTAAGGCAATTATGACGGGAATTCATTTTATATTAAAAAAAAAAGACCGAGGAGAAAAGGAAAATGGATAGCGACTAAAAAATAAAAGTAGGGAAATAAAGGGGGGATCAAAACGAGTCAATTGACATGTTTCGCCCTCACTCATCAAAATTGGAATCGAGGGATTTATTTTTTAGTAATTTGTTTTGCTTAATGATAAAATCTAAAAAAAAAAAAAGACGGGAGCAAAAGCAATCGTATGGGGATGAATTTTAGAGGCTGATCACGTTCAAACCCAACAAGCAGCCATTTTGCTTACGAAGGGAAGGCTTTCTAAGGCGAACGTTAACAGTCTCCAAGACTTTTAGATGATATACGGAGTGAGCTCGACTCAATACAGAGAAAGAGTCGATGCTGAAGTTCATTGCACAATCCCGGTATTTAATAAAGTGTTCCGTTATAGCGGATCCATATGTGTTGTTTACAGCGTCGGTAGGTAGGAATGTTCCATTCCTGATTTTGCTCGGTACATGTTGTTGTATACGACTTACCAATTTTAAAGACGACCTACGTAGTCGGCACCGCAACCACATTTAAATGAATAAATGACATTACTAATATGATGAGAGGGTAGAACATCTTTTTCATTGGAAGCCATTAATGGTTTTGTATTATATACAACCTGAACATTTGAAGCAAAATAACATCCTTCAACAGTTGAACTAATTTGTTTGGTGAATTTTTCACTTACTTTCCCCAACCACGGCAATCGAATATAAACCGGACATTTATCCACCATATTGGGTTTTGTTCGTAAAAAAAATCTGCTTTATTCCTTTTAATGGTGGTTTCAATTACATATAAAGGATACCCATTATTGGACAAAGCATCTGTAATTGTATTTAATTCCTCATCCAATTTTTCTGGCGAGCAGATCATTAGGGCACGATGTGTTAATGTCCAGATTAAATTATATTTGCGCTTGTTAGATCAGAATGAATCCCTGCGTGTATACAACCCAGTGAATGTTCTTTGCGATAAATCGATGTAACGTAACTAGATGGAGTTTTCGTTACCAAAACATCGAGAAACGCCAGGGCAGAATTATCTTCGCTTTCATACGTATACTTTAACGCCGGATGCATACTGTTTAGTAACGAGAAAAATTTGTTTGCCTCCGAATTACTATCAAATAGGTAAAACGTGTCCTCTACATATCTAAAATGGACCAATTGTTTTATGGGTCCTGACATTAATTTTTCCTCATGGAATCCTACAAAAATGTTGGCCAATGTAGGTCCCAACACGGAACCTATCGACACACCATCAATTTGCCTGTACATTACATCATTAAAGCTAAATTCAACGGATGTAACGGCAAATTTAATTAGTTCAACAAATACGTGTTCAGGAACGGAAGGTGTTGGACTTTGGCTGCGATATAAAAAGTCAGCACAAATATCTATCGTTTCTAAAACTGGGTCGCAAGTAAATGAATTGCTGATATCATACGAACACATAAATGTATTTGTACTCGTTGATTTTTGCATGTAGTCAGCGAAATGAAATGAATCTTTCAGACAGTATTTACTATAATAATTTGATACTGGCTGAATAATATTGAATATCCATTTTGCAACGTTCTGTTGTGAGGACTCTACCATAGATAGAATGGGTATTCAAGGAATATCCGCTTTGTGTGTTTTGGGTAGGCCATATAATCTTGGACGGATAGAGCCCGACGGTCTAATCTCACTAGCTACCTCAGAAGAAAGTAAAATGGAAATACCCATTTAACTCATTTTTTCTGGAATTTAGATTCCAGAGTACTCGTGGAATCATGGGTGTCAACAGGGCCTAATTTAACAAATTTGTCACTATCGCTTAATATATGTGACATTTTGTTGACGTATTCCTCATGATTCATTATGACTACCCCAGACTCTTTATCGGGTCTAGTTATCACGAGAGATCTATTTTTACGTAGAGTTTTAATGACGTGAAGGTGTGTATTACGCTATTTAAACTCTGAATGGGATACTGGTGTACTAGCGTAACTGTGGGCAATGTTGTTTAAACTTGCTTTTAAGTCCCTTAATTTATTCACGGACACCGGTTAAAGTTTAGCTATCTGAGAGCCTAAAACTTTAAACGCAGAGAATATTTCTTCTCGTTTTGTATTACTTGGTAGAATGCAAAATTCCAACCCATGATCGAGTACGAGAAGTTCAACTGGGGACAGTTTCCAAGAAGATAGGAAACGAATTTTATCGCAAAAAGATAATATGTCCACTATTTCCATCCATCATTGCATGCATCTACTCCTGAATCTTTCCAGATCAAATGCTAATTTATCCGAATGATTCAGGATAAACGCTTTGTCAATCGTATGCCAAGGATGTAATCTTGCTTTTTTTTTTAAATCTTAGATAAAATAAACGAGGGACAAACATTATTATTTACGCAAGAACGTAAGAATGTTTTTTGTTCTTGCGTTGATCTTATTTTACTTTTAATTAAAATGATGTTGTTTAATTTTTTAATTAAACTTGGGTTGTACCGTGTCTTTAAATATTTCATAATTTTATTGGGGTACAAAACTTTATTAAGGCAATCATGAAGGGAAGACGTATTCTTTCGGAATTCATTTTATATTAAAAATAAAAAGACCAAGGAGAAAAGGAAAATGGATAGCGACTAAAAAATAAAAGTAGGGAAATAGAGGAAAAAAATCAAAACGAGTCAATTGACATGTTTCGCCCTCACTCATCAAAATTGCAATCGAGGGATTTATTTTTTAGTAATTTGTTTTCCTTAGTGATAAAATCTAAAACAGAGACCGGGAGCAACAGCAATCGTATGGTGATGAATTTTAGAGGCTGATATATTATTCAATTTACGGGGAGAAAAAAGTGGAAAAACGATTAAAATAAAACAGCGCCATGGCCGAATACCCTAGAGATTAATCACGTTCATATATATATATATATATATATATATATATATATATATATATATATATATATATATATATATATATATATATTAAAAATCTTTCTATATGAAAATATACACTTGTATTCAACATTAAACACGAGGAAAGAAAGAAATAAAAATTCGGGCATTTTTTTAACAAAAGTTTTTGTTACCATCGCTCTTCCGTTTCGACACCACTTAAAAAGTCTCTTGCTTTTCTGACCGCATTCCCGCCACAGCTGGCCCATTCTTGTTCTCGACTTTACACGCCCATTCTCTTCGACGTCAATTTGCTTCTGCCCCGAGCATGTGGTATATTTTTCTCTTCTTTTTTCCTTCTTCTTTTCACACACACACTTCCTAATTTGCATATCCGCTATTTCCAGTAACTGCTGTTGCTAACCTCTTCGCAAACCAGCAATCCTTTGCTGCTGCTGATACTTTTCCACGTGCTTATATGTTACACTATGTTACAAGGATGCAAACCAAAACGTACCAAAATCAAAACGTATCAAAACCAAAACGTACCAAAACTAAAATATATATATATATTCTCATAGCATTTATATGCTAGTTAACATGTTGTAGAATAGATCTTGTGATTTTATTATTAAATTTACTTATATATATTATTAATATTTTATATTTTTTATTTTTATTATATTATTAATATTTTATATTTTTTATTTTTATTATATTATTAATATTTTTTATTTTTATTATATTATTAATATTATATATATATATATATATATATATATATATATATATATATATATATATATATATATATATTATATTAGTATAAATAGCAACTATATTGTATTTACATTTTGCTATTGGAGAAGTGGTAATTTTCACATTTTACAGCTTTCCTGTTTTTAAATCTCAGAAACAGCTATATGGTAAGCAGCTGAGGATCCCCGTTTTCTTTATTTAATTTCAATTAAAAAAAATTTTTGTTAAGGGTTTCTTTCTGTCATCCTTGTATATTTGAATTCTCCTTCATAATTGTAAACGTTTGAGAATTAGGCTTATGTAAGTCGTACGTCTATCTTTATTTAACAAGTTTAGTTAAGGCTTCCTTTTTTCTTGTTTTTTTTTATCCTTATATAGTTGAATTTTCTTTTGTAATTATGAACTTCTTAGAAGTGGGATTATGCAGGTGCTAAGCCTGCGATGGTTATATTTAGTTTTTTTGTTTGTTCAAGAATTGAAACTGTATTGTTTATTTTAAATTTTTTATACAAAGCTGATTTATACTATATATATATATATATATATATATATATATATATATATATATATATATATATATATATAAGCAAACTGAACTAATATAATACCTAGCATAGAAACAAAAATATAAGCAGACATATATAAGCATAAGCACGCCCAGGTTAAAAAGAGAAAGATGGCTCACTCCTATCCAAAAATAAACCAAGAGAGAGGTGAATTACAATTCAACTTAACTTTTGTTTGATAAAACTGGACCATTGGATGTTGAAAATGGGAGGAGAATAACAAAGAATCTGATTGGTAAAATAGAAAACTTAATACCATGTGTATATAGGAAAACACACGATAACATGCATTAGCCTGACGAGTTCTCACAAGGATGAAACACGAAAAAGTCTGTGTAGCTTACCTTAATTGTCATATATATTTTCATAACTTCATCTCTCTTCCTTTATATATATATATATATATATATATATATATATATATATATATAGTCATCCACATACAGTACTGTTTTGCTGTTTCACAGCTCACCAGTGCGGCTAGACAGGCAACTACCTCAAGCCAGGATTGAAACCGTACTGCCTGTACGACAGTCAAGGCTCCTAACCACTATGCTATCGGCGGCTGCTGTGTGAGTCATGAGTTTAACGTCTGAAATACCTCTGCTCGATTTGTTTACACAAACAGCATCGCTTATACGCTAATGGTAATTCGTGTATCACTTCTCAATATGCTCAACTCAAGATGAGGAGCATTATAGTCATCCACATACAGTACTGTTTCGCTGTTTCACAGCTCATCAGTGCGGCTATATATATATATGTATATATATATATATATATATATATATCTGTAGAAATATATTTTCTTATTATAATCAATCCTTATATAAGAAGCTCAATGTGATTACAGAGCAATATATAGAATAAATGACAAAAAGTTATATTCCAAAATTTATGATGTTGACCATCTTATAATTTATTCCTTTAAATCAATTGACTTATATAATTCTTGACAGTATTTGTTTTATTGCGCAAAATCAATCACTTAATTATTATATCAATTATATAATATATAACCAATTCAATTATAAAACATAATTACATAACATTAATGTTATTTATTAGAACTGATTTTCTACATTTTTTAATGATGTTGATTTCCTTTTTATTGTTTATTTTGTTGTTGTTTTCATTGCTTTTATTTAATATTTTGTTATTATGAGCTTTAATTATCATCTCTAAATTTTCGCAGCAACTGTAGGATAACTTTAGATAACTTTTATTGAAAATTTTGTGTAAGGGGTTGGTTGCGGGAAAGTGCTTTTCGACAAGATCTAGAAATTTCTTGCTAAGTTTTATTTTTAACATTTGATTGTATGGCGCCGTATACCAGATTAAATTTCTTTTTCTTCTATTTTTAATTTTATTATAGTTATTGGTGTTTTGTTGCTTATATTTGATATCAATATTTTTGTATCCACTATTTTTTAGGGATGTTTCATAGATATTGGTTGACCTGTTAAATGCATTTTCATCGCTTGAATTATTTCTGAGTCTACTTACGATCGAGTTAGGAATCTGTTTTATAATTGATGGTGGGTTATTGGACTTAGGGTTTACGTATATTGGATTAGCGTTATCTTTTAAGTAGGATCATATGTGTTTTTATCTAAATTTAACGTGACGTCCAGGAAGTTTGTTATTTTTATGTTAGCTAATACGTCTACTTTTAGGCCTAATTTTTTCATTTCTTTGTGTATGATTTTCTTAAAGTTATCTCCCTTGACTTTGTTGGAGTCTTTTATTATAGCTAGTCCATCATCTTTATAGAGGCCGATATCCGTATTATCAAATATGCTTGTGAGGGTATATAGAATGAATAATCACACAAGATCTGATGCCAATGCAGAATCCAGGGCACCCATCGCCAAATCAAACGAATTTGTCATTTTAGTTTTTATCCATTGGTTATTGTTATTTATTAGAACTGATTTTCTACATTTTTTAATGATGTTGATTTCTTCCGAATATATATCAGTGTATGCCTCGGCAAATTCTAGGTTAATGTTGAAAAGTTCTTCGGATATCGACAGATAGAAGTCTATGATGTCGAACTGTATAAACGTACATTTATTTTTGTTTTCTATATTTTTAAACCAAGTGATTGCTTACGCAGTATTTGCCATTGGTTTAATTCCAGGTCTTGTTTGTTTTGTTTGTTTACTCTAGAAAGTATGGCTTTGCTAATTCTAACTATTTCTGGTTTAGTTGGATTTATCAAGCGGGTGCTGGGATTATTATTTAAGTCACATTTGTGGTCTTTGAGCAGAATGTATGCCTCTCTAGGTTTCAATTTGCCAACTTTATCGCTAATTTTTAATTTATCGGTAATTTGTTTACTTTCAGTATTTATTATATTTATGTATTCGCATTCGTTTGTATCCAGTTTTTTTTCTGTGATTAGTTTGTTATATTCTTGTTTGTCTATTTTATAAAAGTTTCTAGTTTTATCTGCTTTTACAAAGATTTTATTAGAGTTGTTTATGTTTCTAACGATTTTGTGTAGTTTCCGTTGGAAATTGTTAGGTTGATTGTGGAATTCTAAGTTTTTAATTACATTTAAAAGGTTATTTTCCAAGTTTATCAAAAGGTCTACTGCTTTCGCATTTTATAGGGTTTTAAAACCATAGGATTCTTTTTTGTTTACGTTTGCATTTTTAAGGAAGAAATTTGCTCGCCATCGCATTCGGCGTATTAGTTCATCTGTTTTTTTGAATTAATTTAATAATAATTTGCTAGATGTGGGGATGTTTTTAGCGATGTTTCGAAATTAACCCTTTCCAAATCTATTTTTAATGTGGTGAAATAAATTCTTTTGAGAGTGCTCAACTGTTTCAGGAGCTAAGTATAATTACTTCGTTTACCCACATAAAATTAAAATACGAAAGTATAAATTTATGCGTCAACTTTAAGTATTTACTTCAACAGTGCTCAATACGAAGGTAGAGCTAGTTAGTAAGTTATAAGATATATATGGCGATTAACTACATAAACTATCACACACACACATGCACACACACACATATATATATATATATATATACACACATATATATATATAAACTAACATTAAAAAAAATTAACCTAGATTTAAAACAGGTCAAGACACACACACACACACACACACACACACACACACACACACATATATATATATATATATATATATATATATATATACATAAACTAACATTTAAAAAAATTAACCTAGATTTAAAACAGGTCAAGACACTAGATATCTACACTAAATAGCACACACAAACGAACGGGTCAATCGGAGGTCAAATGGGCCTTAGTCCTGTAAGTGGCTGCTCATTGGCTGATTAGGAAGGGCGCGGTGGATACTAGAAAGCTGATTGGCTAACTAAAACTTAATAGAAGGTGAGTATATAAAAACGTGAGACAACCACAAAATTCTCGCAAATGCAAAATATATACAAAAATATAATAGCTAATATTCTAATTTTATAACGCGTTAACACTACAGTACATTTTGTTTTTATATTGTTTTCTTGTAATTTATAAACGAGTAATAAATACTAATTGTATTTTCGTAACTATTTTTGTTAGGATTTTAATTCGTGAGAGGGAAGGAAAACCAAACTTGCTGACACTATCAGCAGTCATCATCATTATTTTGAAAGGTCTATTATAACAAAAAAAAAAAAGATGAACTCTCATAAAACAAAGATATTCTCAACACGCCCCTCCCTTCTTTCAAAGAAACAATACATAAATAAACAAATAAGAAAAATAAACAAATAAAAAGAACTCGTGCGTACATTTCGTTATGATGAATGATGTAAGATTAAAAAAAAAGATGGTAAAATAAGATATTTTCTATGGCAGCAATGAAAATGTCTTTCTTTTTGTTTTGTTTTCGCGGGAAATATTCTCGCTACAGTTTACTTATCACCAGATGTGAGAAATAAGTCAGAATGAGATAAGTGACTAAACAAGTAAAGAATAATAATTCTCAGGACAATTTAGGATTATACAGAATATGAATATGAGAAAAAAGAAAGTGTCAATAAAAAATTATATAGAATATGAATATGAAGAAAGAAATGACAATATAAATAATATAAATAATAAAATAATGCTATAATATTATATAATATAATAAATAATATTATATTATAAATTAATAAATATAAATAAATTAAATATAAATAAATATAAATAATATTATATTATAAATAATAAATATAAATAAATTAGTTTAATAATAATATAAATAATAAATAATATAATAAATAATAAATATAATAAATATAAATAAATTTTATAACTATATATATTATAATATTATATTATAAATAATAAAATAATATTTAGGATTATACAGAATATGAATATGAGAAAAAAGAAAATGTCAATAAAAAACTATATAGAATATGAATATGAAGAAAAAAATGACAATATAAAAATAAATGTATACAGATTTATTAATTTATTCAATAAGGGGTGTAAGACAAGCAAAAGTATTTTGACCATAGTATTTCGAAGCATCCCCCCCCAACAGTTTCAATATATTACCATTTTCATCTTACGCACAATTATTTCGCTCCTAATCTAGATATCGCTAGATATCGCACCCCTATTACGTTACCTAGCATATTTTTTCCTCTTCTGATGAGAAGCATAAGGCTTCGAAATACCATGGTATAAAAAGTTTTATTAATCTTACACCCCTAACTGATGTAGCATCTTTATGAATAAACGAATAAATCTATATGCATTATTAGTATATATTTTATATTGTCATTAAAAATCTTTTGTTTTTTCATATTCTATATAAGTTCCAAAGCAATTTGTTGAGCTTTGCATTATCCCGATAAGTTTCCTCTTAAGGAATCGATCTTATTTTTCTAACTCCGCCCCCTATATATATATATATATATATATATATATATATATATATATATATATATATATATATATATATATATACTAGCAAAAGTACCTGTCGTTGACTGGGTTCAAAAGCAGCCTACAGAAAATAGACTCTGATTTATTAAGGTATGATAGGTTATGAAAAGGAGGGGTTGTAAAGAGATAGCTTCGAATTTGGGGGTATCAAAACCAAAGCAAAATATGATGAAAGTAAAAATAAAATAGATAAACCGCATAATTTATTATACCATACCTGTTCACACTGAAACACTTATCACAATATTCTGTGGATCTATATTAAAAAACCTTGTTAAACTTTGTGACATATTTCCATTCTATAGAGGTCAGACGCGGACGAACACTCCATAATTTTATTATACCATATTTATTCAAACTGAAAGATAATTATCAAAGTATACTTACACAGATAAATATGAAAAGTCTTTATTAAAGTTTGTGCCTATTTCCATTCTATGGGAGCTAGGCGCGAACGCAGACCCCACAATTTTATTATACCATCCCTATTTTAGTTAAAACATACTTATCAAAGTATTCTTATGTACATCTATATCAAAAACATTTGTAAACGTTTTTTTTTTTTAATTTTTAAATTTTTTATTTCCATACTTTGTGGACCAGGCGCGAACGCAGACCCCACAATTTTAATGAACCACCGTTCTGCCTGATCAAACATACCCATTCCTGTGTCTCGATATATCTTCTATCATTATATGTAATCAGTTTTTAAAAATAGTCAACCATATAGGAACCTATTCGTGACCAGACACACACACGCACGCACATACACACACAGACATTTAGCTTTATGTTATATATATATATATACAGAGAGAGAGAGAGAGAGAGAGAGAGAGAGAGAGAGAGAGAGAGAGAGAGAGAGAGATGCAGTATTTTTTCTCTTAAGCATATTTCATTAAATAAAATATATGTTTTTGGTCTATTAATCTTATTTTTGATCCTTTCCAACTGTCTTCAATTCTGGCAGGAACTGGCTGATGTAATTACCATATTTACCAATAGTAGTAACGTCCTGAAATGTTTGCCAAGTTATTAAATACAATTAACCAATGAAATAAATATATACGTTATTAAAAAGAAAAACAATTATTTAAATTGTTCCAAACCAGTTAGATTAATCTATCCCTGGCGAGGAGCCCAGAAGAATTGAAAAGTACTCGGACTTACGACAAATATGGTGATTAAATCAGCCCGCAAACTCCCACCCCTTCACTATAGATATCTATAGATACCGGAAATCCCTCTACTCTAACAGTTTCTTCCCTTGAACTGCTAGACTTTGGAATTATTCCCCAGTTTCCTGATTTCCTAATTGCACTAACCTGCAGAAGTTTAAATGTAATGTGAACAAAGATCTCGCAATTTCTCACAACCTTTCGCTAGACATGATCCCAAATCGTAATATGTCTTGTTTGTGGTGAGAAAGATAAAAGAAAAAAACATTTCAAAGTAAAAAACTATCCAACATAAGTGTTGGATGGATCATTTCCAGCACAGAAAGCATACCCCCCCCCTTTGCCAGAAACATTGATCATGGATTATGAGGACTAAAGAATTAAATAAGGGAAGCGAGAGTTACGAGACTGCCGAAAATAAACCGAAG
Organism: Euprymna scolopes; assembly: GCF_053919585.1. Lineage (NCBI taxonomy): Eukaryota > Metazoa > Mollusca > Cephalopoda > Sepiida > Sepiolidae > Euprymna > Euprymna scolopes. Next base: position 105,489,449 of record NC_136507.1, read on the forward strand.
GTTCACTTTCTATTCTCCTTTAAGGAGAATAGAAATACTGAGGGACATGAAACGGTTAGGTTTCATATGGTAGTGACGTCATCAGTAGGAACGGGGAGATTGACGGAATCTCTTTAATCAACTAGAATTGAATGAAAGAGGACGTCTCAAATGCCGTAAAGCACCCTCTCGCTCTCTTTCTCTCTCTTCCTCTCTCTATCTCTTTCTTTCTCTCTCTCTCTTTATCTTTCTCTCTCTTTCTCTCTTTCTCTCTCTTTCTCTCGCTCTCCTCGGCCTGGGTACGGTGAATGCAGTTTGAGATGGATACTAATGGCGATACCACAGTTCATGGTGATATCTTTCCTAGCCAAGATTTTAATAAAGCTCTGAACTGCCTGGTAATTTACACCGAATCATGTTTGTGCACATTGATGCCAATTTAAGATGGTGAATACGCATGTATGGCACAAGAACAAAAGTAGGAGCGATGCAACATAAGTATGTATCAACTTTTATTGTTCCTGTTGGACAGAGTTGGAAACAAGGTTGTTTTTCAAACAGAGATATAAGGTTAAGAAGAAAGTTCTTGCGGAATTTTTAATTTTGATTTCAAATGATATATTTTCAAACAAGTTTTCGTTATAATAGCTTTACTTTATATATCATTTTAAAGAGTGTATTTCGCTCTATTCAATCGTTTAAATTGCAATCGTTTTAAAACTCTGTTCCGTCAGCCTGCTTCCCACCTGACTACAACTTGAATGTCTTCAAGTCCAACGTTAACAAATTCCTAATGAACCGCCCCCTTAAGTAAACACTTCATCAAATCTCCACACTAACGTACTGTACTTGGAATTAACCCTTATCCCTGAGTGGCTTCCGGGCCTTGATAAGTGGTGACCACCGTGTAAAAAAAATCAATTATCTCTTCTTTTTAGAACTTGAATACAAGATGGAAAAAAGCAAATTCGCACAATTTTCTTATTTCAATTCAAGCTAGGCCAAGAAGCTGCTGAAATAGTTCATGATATCAATGAAGCGCTTGGCCCAGGAACCACTACTAAACGCACAGCACAATAGTGGGTTAAGAAATTTCGTGGCGGCGACGAGAGTCTTTAAGCGTATGAGCGTGGTGGCCGGTCATTGGATATTGACAACGATCGATTAAAAGCCTTAGTCAAAGCCAATCCACGCACACTTGTCCGAGAACTTGCTTCTGAATTAGACGTAACGTATACGACGATTTATAATCATTTAATAGAGATTAGAAAAACAAAAAACATCTTGGTAAATGGGTACCTTACGAATTAAACAACTAAAAGAAATGTCGTTATGAAGTGTCATCTTCCCTTCTTTTCCGCAATAAGAACGACCCATTTCTCGACCAGGTTGTGACGTGTGATGAAAAATAGGTCTTTTACAACAACCGGCGACGCTCAGCTCAGTGGTTAAACGCCGATGAAGCTTCACAACACTTCACGAAGACAGACTTGCGCGGAGAGGTCATACTGATTGTTTGGTGGTCTGCGACCGGTTTCATCTATTATAAATTTTTGAATACATGTGAAACCATTACGGGGGAAAAGTACTGTCAACAAATGGATGAAATGCATCAGAAACTTCGACAACAGCACCTAGCATTAGTCCACATAGCATACTTTACATAAAACTAATGACAATTGTTTCGTCTTGACAGAAGCTAACCATCTCAATGTTCATCACCATCCCCACTCTAGTTATTGTATGAATTGTCAGTGATATCCAAACTACCTCCTTGGGCCAGAAGGTGACATTTTAGGACAGCAGCTGACTTGCACAGTCTGACAAATATGTAACAAAATCAAGTGTTGAAACAAGGTTCACTGAATTTTGTTTTTGGATTAGTCTGTTTATGTATAATCAAATGCCAGTTCTATGCCAGTTCTACACATATATACACACATAAATGCGCGTGCACACACACACACACACACACACACACACACACACACACACTTAAACGAATACAAGTACACACAAACGTGAAGTTATCTGGTAGATGAAGTAAAACTGAAGAAAAGACAGAAGATTTAATTATCGGCTGTCGGCGATAATTCACGTTAATTTTTAAAGAATTCTAATAAATTAATGTCGTGAGCAAAATAATTCAATTAAACTTCACAACATCCCGATTAAAAAGAAACGACATGAAAATCTATTATTTTGTTTGATCAATTGTTGAAAGAAATCTGGTGATACCAGATCAAGCTGTCTGAAGTTACTGGCTTCATGATCCTATATGCACGAAGCATTGATGTGGGAGGGGGGGGCCTAATTTGAGGGAGTTACCAATTTTTTAGGGTTTCTTTTAGGGGTTTGAATTTTGGCGAGCTATTTTGGGAGGAACTGGTTTCAGAGAAATATTTTCAGTGGAAAAGATTTTTTTTAATCTTTATAATTAAATATGAGAAAACGAGAAACAAGCAAAATAATGAATTTAAAGTTCATAAAAAAATATATTTTTTGTTTAAAAATGAAAGTTTGCATCAAGAGATAAAAAAACAGAATGTTCGTGATTATTTTAGAGCTTTTGTAAAACAAGGAGGGTCCTCTAGCTGTGATATCGACAAAAGTACGAGTCGATAATTTAAGGCTGTTTTAAGGGCCTGAAAATCGTAACCAAAAATTTTCCACACAATTATACAAATTATATTTCATTAAAAGTTGTTAATAAAGGTTGATTCTCATTTGTTTTCATATTAGAAAGAAAGTTCAATGAGCAAAGTTGATAATATTTCAATAATACGTTACTATTTTTCCCTTCTCTTTGCAAAACTCAATCATGGTCTTCAAAATCAAAAACAAAAACAAACAATTTTCCTCTACAAAATACCCAAAGCAAACAAGTTAAAGCATTAAAACTTTTCCCAAAATTACTGGATTCGGCATTAAATAACCCGAAAAAAAAAATTGATATGCTGTAAAACAAAATAAATAAAGTAAACACCATGTAAGGCTTTACGAAAAATTTTATCTTTAGTTGACCCTTTGGCAACTAAATATTTTCGTTTACTAGTCAAATAGAAAAGTTACTAGCCAAATGCACCTGATTTTTGGAATACGACATTTTCGTTCTGTGACAAGTACTTATGTGATAAAAATGTTTATGTATTTAAACAAAAATAAGTGTAATTCTAAATATGAACTGAATTTTATATTGAGACATTAAATTTTTTTCAGATGTTTTTAAAAACAGCTTTCGTTAAAATGAGTGTTCTATTAAACCTTTTATTTGTGAAAAATTTGGTTGACAAAGGGGGGGGGCAACACAAAATTCGAAAATAAAACCATAAAATAGACTAACTCAAAGAATACGAAAATATCTATGGAGCCAGTAACTTTTCAATTTTTTTTTTCCAAAACAACAACCAACATGCCTGAAGACGGCCGAAGGACAATCCGACCGAAACGTTGCACAAATAACACTCAACATGAGAACAATAGTCCGACCAATACAAGTAATATAAACAAAGCTTTTATTGTGTAAATTTGACTTTGCTAGTTTTATTTAAAAAAAAAAAAAAAAAAAAAAAAAAAGGTTGAAAAGACATTTTCACTCAGCAATACGCTTTGGAGTATTGTCCGTGAAAACAAAACAAAACAAAAAACAAACAAACAAAAAAACAAAACAAAAAAAAAAAAGCAAAAAAAAGCAAAAAAAAACAAACAAACAAAACAACACAAATCGCCAAAAGATAAACGTTTTATTTTTTCTAGTCGTCACTTTGTAAAATCACTCGCAAATGCGAATGTTTCACTTGCACCGTAAAGCTTTGCCATGAATAATATTCCTAAATATAAATAATTTGGAGCATAAAAACTTTTACCAAAATTACTGGGAAAGGGTTGATATGCCGTAAAACCAAACAACCAAATCGTTGAAAGATAAGTAATTAAGAAAGGGGTTTAGCGAAAAAATAGGGAACAATGCGTAAGTTACGTAGTCACGATTAAATTTGAAACGGAATCTCATCATTAAACGTGCAGATTAAATAGTCACATCTTAAGAACAGATTGAATGGACGCAACTTAGAACAATCTTTTCTTCTTTCTTCCCTCTTTTAAACTTGGTTTTTCTTTCGTTCTTGTCCAATCTCTTCTTGTAAAACAGACGGCTTTGATACGAAGGATAATGAATTAAAACACCCTTTTGGGCGTGTATTTATTCTAGCATAAATAATTGCAATTTTCTCTTCTTGTATCTTTCTGAACTATTGTTCAACCCCAGGTGGTCTATCCACTAAAATTGGCACATATTTAAAATCTGGGTAGCTCCATTTTTAATACTTCACACCATTCCGATGTCTTTGGCATAAATTCAAACTGCCCTATGTCACCTTTAGATTTTGCAACAATTAAAAAACAAACGAAGAAGTATAACAATATAATCTATATTTTAATAGGATAGCGTGTGTGTTATTTATTTTGTGTGTCACGATTACATCCGAGTGACTGTCATTAAATTGTTATGGACTTCCATTTCTTGTAACAAATAATTTTACCAAGAATTCTTCATAAGTTTTGGTTTCGGTTTCGATTAAAGCTGATGGAATTTAAGGCATCTATTTTTTTTTTTTACCGAGAACTCTTCATAAGTTTTGGCTTCGGTTTTGATTATAGCTGAAGGAACTCTCTCTCTCTCTCTCTCTCTCTCTCTCTCTCTCTCTATATATATATATATATATATATATATATATATATATATATATATATATATATATATATATATATATATATATATATATATATATATATTCAGTTACTCCCCCTGAGATACTTTTGTTTAATATTCCATCGATGGAAATATTGTTACAAAAATAATTATTCGTTAATATCCTAAGATATCAATAAAGATTATAGAGTCATTTTATTTTATTTATTTTACATTATATTGCCGTAGTTTATTTATTTTAATGTAGGAAAAAAAAAAATAAACAGCATTGCAGTATTAAATAGTTTTACATTAAAATAACCGAGGAATACAAAACATACGAAACTTTCCATGCGACAGTTCTAAATTTTGAGTAAAAGTTGAATTATAATAAAATTACTTGAGATTCATCAATAAAGGACACAATAAAAATAATAAATTAAAAGTAATAAACCATAAATCTAATTTAATCCAAAGTTCTTGTCCGGTTTCCAAATAGTCCAAATTTAAATATTCTCGTGGTATTTTATAACAATTATACGAAAATAGGGCTTATATAAATTTCTTCAACACAGATGGTAATACACGAGGGGGCGGTAATTCACCGCCCGATTTAGTTTTTAATGAAAAAAAAAAAAAAAATGTCAAGATACGAATTTTGTATTCAAATGATGAGATGTAAATACGAAAATTTTTAAATGATATAAAATTTTAAATTGTCTGATTTATGTCGAAACAATTGTAATATCCGAAAAAAAAATACAAATATGAAGTTATTCCTTCTTGTTGTTTTTTTGGTTTTGCCAGTATATATATATATATATATATATATATATATATATATATATATATATATATATATATATATATATATATACATGCATATATATATACATGCATATATATATACATGCATATATATATACATGCATATATATATACATGCATATATATATACATGCATATATATATACATGCATATATATATACATGCATATATATATGCATGTATATATATATGCATGTATATATATATGCATGTATATATATATATGCATGTATATATATATGTATGTATATATATGTATGTGTATATATATGTATATATATATATATAGGTATATATATATATATATATATGAATGCTCGATTACAGAAATGTTAATCATTTTGCTTAATATTTGAGTCAATTTACGTGGCTTAAATTCTTATTGATATATGTACATTGCCATTGGTTAATTGATTTAAAATATATTGGACCTTTAGAATTAACTCTTTCAATATATATATATATATATATATATATATATATATATATATATATATATATATATATATATTATCTTTGAGTTGAGCATATTGGGAAGTGCTCCTTATCTTGAGTTGAGCATATTGGGAAGTGATACACGAATTACCATTAGCGTATTAAGCGATGCTCTTTGTGTAAACAAATCGAGCTTAGGTATTTCGGACGATGTCAAAACATCGTTAATTCACAGCCTGCACAGTAGCAACCAATTAGCGTAATGGTTAGAAGTCTTGACTGTTGTACGGGCGGTCAGGTTTTCATCCAGGCTTGAGGTAGTTGCCTGTCTAGCTGCACTGATGAGCTGTGATACAGCGAAATAGTCCTGTATGTGGATTACTATATATATATATATATATATATATATATATATATATATATATATATATATATATATATATATATATATAAGCTTAGGTTTCGGTTTTGATTCAATCTAATGGATATATATTTTTTTATTTTTGAAATCGCAACTTTATAATATTTTAAAATCGCTAGAACATTAAATCTATAATAATATATTCAAAATCTGCAACAATTAAAATATCATATTTAAGCTTACTTTACGATTGGGCTACGCCGGTCGTTTCTACTAGCTTAGATAAATACTTTTGCAGTTTTAGCAAAAGAGCTACAATAATATCAGAGCTCTCCATTTATACTGAACATCTACAGAATGTCACCATCAATATATTGCATATGAATGAACCCCCCTGTGGAATTTCCATAGGTCCCGATAATAGAAATATGAGTAGAAATATGTATGCAACCTAAGGTGCGTTTGTTAGATAAGAAGGGATGTCCCCTTCTTATCTAAGTAAGAAGGCAGACTAGATAAGTGAAAATGATATTAGGAAAAGGTTAGAATCGAACCCTGTAGTCAAGTGCTAAAGATAATAGATAATGGAATGTTAGAACTTCAGTCGATTGTTAATTCTATTAGAAATAACTAAATATTATTTATGTCGGAAAAAGAGTCGATTGTTCATTCTTTTAGAACAACTGGATATTAACTATGTCAGTTAAAAGAATGGACAATGCGAGTTAAAAATTGTTTAAAAATAGGTTAGATATTAAACAATTAAAATTGGGAGTTGTTTGTTTGCCAAAAGTGTGTTGGACAGACATATGTAAATCCACGTGAAATTTAGTCACGTTGGGAATCACACTTCTGACGTCATAAACAAAGGAGATTTCTCAATATATTGAATTAGGGTTCGAAGTTAGTTAGGCAGTCAGTTGGAGAATCAGAGGATGAGAGAAGATCACCCACAGTGATAGTCAGTTGGAGTCTTGGAGCCCCTTAGAGGCGAAGGGAGGAGAGTAGACGATGTAGTCGAAAAGGCTTGAATTCCTGACATCACCAATCGGCCGGTTGAGGAATATCATCTATATTTTGTAAGTGTTGTCTTCGTGTCGTCTTTACAACCAAAAAGGTAAATGTGTTTTATATATTCATCTATAAACGCACTCTTGTATAACCCTCTTACAAGTAATGTGCCTTCTTCGTCAACAGTAATGTATCTCCTCCCCTCTATATGTGTTAAGAACTGTTGCATCATATAATATTATTAATATGAAGTCCTCTAGGATAATCATCACAGTCGTCATGATGTACAAAGGACTGTTATAAATGTCTTCCCCTCATTATTGTCATCATCGTCGTTATCACTGTTATCATTCCCGTTATACGTGCCTCCGATATGAACCCGTCATCTCTTTCAATATGTACCCGCTACACAACAGGTTCAATCGAGTTCGTCCAAAGGAGGAAGTGTCAAAGGAATGCAAAATTCTTGTAGAACAGTGTCGACGTATTCTTATATACAGTCTGATACTTGGTTGACAATTGTAATGCTCTATTGGTTAATAATGGCAGACTTATGAACCGAAATAAAAAGTTTTTAGTAATTGTGTATTGCTGTTATTTTTTTTTTTATTGTTTTTTGTTTTCATTTTTGAATAATTCCTTTGAGGGGGAGACAACTCAAGAAGACCATATTCGAAAATTTAAAAGTTTTGCGTAATTTTTGGTTCGAAATAAAACAAGTACACTAAAATGATACAATAACACAAAATAAAATATTAATTATCTGAAAATTTGGTTAATTAAAATAAAATTAATAAAATTCTAAAAACACAAAATAAAACATTAGCCTGAAGATTCATCGATCTAAAATAAAATTAATAAAATTTAATAACACAAAATAAGATATTAATTATCTGAAAATTTTGTTAATTAAAATAAAATTAATAAGATTCTAATAACACAAAATAAAACATTAATTATCTGAAAATTTGGTTAATTCAAATTAAATGAAAATTCTAAAAACACAAAATAAAACATTAACAACCTGAACATTTATTGATCTAAAATAAAAATTAATAAAATTTAATAATACAAAATAAAATATTAATTATCTTAAAGTTTGGTTAATTAAAATAAAATTAATAAAATTTAAAAAACACAAAATAAAACATTAATTATTTGAAAATTTATTGATCTCAAATAAAAATTAATAAAATTTAATAACACAAAACAAAACTAAATCAATGAACATTTCTTGAATAAAAATAAAATTAATAAAATTCTAATAACACAACTAAAAGTTGTCATTATATGAAATTCATGTTTATTTCTTTTGAGAAAACGAAAGTACACTAAAATAATACAATAACCTCAAATAAAACATTATTTGAATATTTATTGAATGAAAATAAAATCAATAAAATTCTTATAACATAAACTAAAACATTAATTCAATGAACAGTTATTGAATAAAATTATAATTCAAGAAAATCTTAATAACACAAAATAAAACATTAATTATCTGAACATTTATTGAATTAAAATAAAATAAAAAAAAATTCTGAAACTAATGAAAGATGTTATAATATGAAAATGTATTAAAAATAACTCGTTGCTGCTGCTGCTTCGAACAAGTGAAATCATACAAACACACAAATGCTTGATAGATTCATGTGCCTCAATTTTTGAGACGAGGATTGATAAATCGCATTTTTCAGACTAGTGTTCTCATTTTGAGTGTTATGTTCGTCACATATCGGCCAATGTAACCCGCGTCCTTCTTCAGATGTATTTTGTCGAACCCGAGAATCTTTCTATTAAACTTGAGAATCTGCAGGGAATTTCAAACAATACCCTTTATTTAATCCACATGGCTGACGGAACAAAAACATGCTGCCCCAATGAATTAAATAAAGGGTCCCGTTCGAAATTCCGTGCAGATTATCAAGTTCCAAAGAAAGATTCCCGAGTTCGACAAGATACACCTGAAGAATGGTCGAAAGTTACATTGGCCAAAACGTTGCGAAAATAACACTCAAGATGAGAACAGTAGTTCGAATAATACGAAGCTAATGTTTTCCACAATCTTTTGTTTTATACTTTCTACAATGTTGAGGATACTTTTTACATTGTTCCAATCTTTGTCTAAACAATGAAACTAATAACCTTTTTTTTTTTTTGTGTCGAACCAGTTTTATACGATTTTATTTTAAAACAGATTTTAATGACAAATCTGACACTCCATGTTCTTTCAAAGAAACCTGTGAAAGGAATTAAAATGGTTTAGCTAGGGAGTGGTTCAGATCTAACTTGCCAAAGTTTGATAATGTCGAAAAAGGGGCGCAAAAGATACACAAGGCTGAGACATACATTGAATTATTAAATTAAACAATAATAAAAAGTCATTTCAAAACTAATTGTGTTTGCGGCTTTAGAACTCCAACTGTAATAAAACAAGTTTTCTTTTACGTCCAAGAAAATAGACGGCCTTTAGAATGTTCAGATACAGTTGCATTCGAATTAAGGAGGAAAGGCTTGATTACTTGTTGCATGGAATGCAACCATTCGAAAAAAAAAAGAAAGAAAAAAGGAATCATAAGAGTTTTTTGCATTCAGTTCGACAAAATAGGGCGTCTGCTAATTGGTCAAAGAAAATCGTCTTGGCCATTCAAAGAGGGCTTTTCTTCTTCTTTTTTCTTCTTTTTTTCTTTTTAGAATAGGAGGGGTGGGCAAAATGAGAATTATTTTATGGGAGAAAGAAAAGTAAAGCCTTTTTCCAAAAATCTGTAGAAAGAACTGTCTGCAATCTTTATGCCAATTATATTATGTACTGGGTGGAACGATAAAATTGTCTCCCTAGAAAAGACGACATGATTCAATTTCCGTTTGATGAAAACCAGCTTTTTTTATTTTTTTATTTGTCACAAATCATCTACTAGATGACCAGTCGTTCCACCGTGTATAACAAAGAATAACAACTGGGATGTCTCCAAGTCCAACATAAACAAATTCCTGATAACCCGCCCCCTTAAGTAAGACACTTTATCAAATCTCCATTACTAACGATTACTACGATATCATCCCATTGATTACTGTACACGCAATAACCCTTATCCCCGAGTGGCTTCCGGGCCTTGATAAGTGGTGATTACCATGTAAAAAAAAATCTCAAGAGCGATAGGAGCCTTCTATCACGTCTGAAAGTAACAGACTGTTCAATGAGCAAGATCGGAGATGCGCCGGTGTAAAACGCATGCTCTCTACCGATCCAAGTTATGGCAACAGAACCATTGCCAGCATCCTCAAAATACATCGCTGGATTACCATGAATAACAAGGACGTGCCCAGATAGATAGATAAATAGATAGATAGATAGATAGATAGATAGATAGATAAACACTTTTAATCCTGATATTATCTGACATTGTTTTCTTTAGGGTGACACTTTTTCGTTCCACCGTGTATAATAAAGAATAATTTACATTGTTCAGCAAAAACAAAAACAAACAAAAACAAAATAAAATAAAAAATAAATAAATGAAGATCCTTGTCATTATTTTTCTGAACGTCTTAAGTGCCAAAACAAAGAAAATAGTTTCCTTGTTTTTTTTTAAAACTTTGGTCTCATAATTTTCCAATTTAAGTCAATTTGTCTTTTTTTGGATATCAAGACGACAAGTTGTCGTAAAAGAAAAAAAAAAAAATAAATAAAAGAACGCTAAAACGATTAAATACAAAACATAAAACAAATAAACAGCAAACATTTTTACTTATTTTTGTCGTTTTTTTTTGTTTTTTTTTGTTTATTGCTTGACAAACCCCATAATACAACGACACATGAGAACAGTGGGAAAGGGAAGAAAAACCAATAAAGAAAAACCAATAAAGAAAAAACAATAAAGAAAAACCAATAAAGAAAAACCAATAAAGAAAAACCAATAAAGAAAAACCAATAAAGAAAAAACAATAAAGAAAAACCAATAAAGAAAAACCAATAAAGAAAAAACAATAAAGAAAAACCAATAAAGACCCAGAAAAGGGGCCACGGTTATCTGGTATATTCTTTCCACGAGCTGAATTAAGAACATCGGAAAAAAGCTTTCATTTTCCTTCAGGTTAGGATCAAATTCTTCAAGATATCCTCTCCCAACTCTTATTTTAGCCCTGGGGGCCCAAATTAAATTAATCTTGAAAAGCCATCAGCCATTCTCACACCAGGATTATCATCATCATCATCATCATCATCATCATCATCATCATCATCATCATTATTTTGTTGTTGTTGTTGTTGTTGTTCTTCTTCTTCTTCTTGTTGTCGTCGTCGTCGTCGTCATCATCATCATCATCATCATCATCATCATCATCATCATCATCATCATCATTATTATTTTGTTGTTGTTGTTGTTGTTGTTGTTGTTCTTCTTCTTCTTCTTCTTGTCGTCGTCGTCGTCATCATCATCATCATCATCATCATCATCATCATCATCATCATCATTATTATTTTGTTGTTGTTGTTGTTCTTCTTCTTGTTGTCGTCGTCGTCGTCGTCGTCATCATCATCATCATCATCATCATCATCATCATCATCATCATCATCATCATCATCTAATTTCTTTTTACTCTTGATCACCCCAAATAGGCATATTGCCACTTGGAACGTACTATTTGGGATCATGTCTGACAGAGAACTGTGGGGTGTTGAGCAGCAAAATAAGTGTTCACATTACATTTTATCGTCTGCATATTGGTATAGTCAGGGGAGCAGGAAACAAGGAGAGAATTACAAAGTCTAGCAGTTTGAGGAAATAAGCGATTAGAGTAGAAGGCGTTCTGGCAAGAATTGATTATATAATGTTATAAATTGAATTAAAAAAATTCTTAACGCTGCAATAAGTTATAAATTTATTATATTTTTTACTAGAATATATTGTCCTTTTCTTTTCCAGTTTTAACGACTAGTCCTTTACTTTTCCATGTTTAAGCTTAACCGTATTAGTTTTCATGTTCGCATTTTTCTATTGAAATCCATGATTTTTCTAAGCATCCAATAAATTCACTTGTCCTTTGTTTAATTTCAGTCTTATTTTTTGCCCTCATAAACACATATGTAATAACAATGTACGGCACTCGTCTGCTTTCAATAAAATCTTCCAATTGTCTCCCTTTCATGCTTAGTAGCAACAGTAGTCACTGAAGTGACGTGGTTGCTATGGAAACCAGTCATAAAAAGCGTCGCTCACCTCCTTACGTATTTTTACGATTTTAAACACAAGAAAATTCATCATAACTTTTGTTTAACTGAACGAAAATTGAAAAAAAATTTTCAGTGTAGCTGAAAAGGTTATCTGTAATAATTGTTGGAAATTTGGTCGGAAAATGAGTGAGCGGTGAAGCTTTAAAGCAGCTCTAAATTACTAAAACTGCCACTTAGTGTTTGAATAATATATGTATATAACTCCAGTTATAATCGTAACCGAAACCAAAACTTATGAAGAATTCTTGGTAAAATTATTTATTACAAGAAATGGAAGGTCATCTATAATATAAATCTCACCTGTCTGTTTAAATGTATGTATGTATGTATGTATGTATGTATGTATGTATGTTTGTCTGCTAAAACTTTCGACTGATGCATCAGATTTTCACAATATCGATACAGTTTTGAAGCTCGATCCTTCGGACGACAAATATCGAAAAATTGTCTAAAAACATTAATTCCTTCACTCTCAACTGAGCACTTTTCTACAGGGAGGGGTCGCTTTTTCGCCGATATTTTCGAAAGTCATCCCCTCTTTTTGAATGACTAGCCTTAATTTAAACCTACACCACTTCCGGTTTGGCGATGGGCGCAACAGCAAAGACGTCAGTTTTTTTTTAACGTTTTTTTCCCTCCTTCACGGTACGGGTTCGAGCCTGCCTGCATACTACCACTCTTTTTTTTCTCAACACACACCTCCAAACACCCGGGCAATGCCGGGCACCCAGATTAGTAACAATTATACGACAGTCACTCAGAAGAAAAAAGATGTAAGCGTGACACACGAAATAATACACACGCTATCGTATTGATATATAGATAACATCGTATTGATATATATATATATATATATATATATATATATATAACATCGTATTGATATATATATAACATCGTATTGATATATATATAACATCGTATTGATATATATATATAACATCGTATTGATATATATATAACATCGTATTGATATTAATAACATCGTATTGATATATATATAACATCGTATTGATATATATATAACATCGTATTGATATATATATAACATCGTATTGATATTAATAACATCGTATTGATATATATAACATCGTATTGATATATAGATAACATCGTATTGATATTAATAACATCGTATTGATATATATATATAACATCGTATTGATATATATATATAACATCGTATTGATATATATATATAACATCGTATTGATATAAAAGAATAAACAACTAAATACTTTTCATTGATTTGGACAGATTACAACGAAAAAAAAAAATAAATAAAGCATAAAAAGAAAAAAAAATTAAATTTGTTTGCTGTCAGTTGTTTGTGAGTTGGAATTTCCTTCCAGGTTCCTGCTTCTCTGACTATACTGACATGCAGAAGTTTAAATGTAATGTTAACAGACATCTCGCTGCTCGACTTCCTGCATAGTGCTTCTGTAGATGCGGTCGCAAATAGTAGTCCATTACGTTCAAGTGGGAATATAGCTTTTCTTTTCTTATTCTTTTTTCACCCCAAACAAGCCACGTTGCCACTTGAAACGGAAGGCGCTACTATTTGGGATCGTATCTTACACAGGACTGTGGGGAGTTACATTTAAACTCTTGCGTGTCAGTCAGGAAAGTAGGAAACAGCGAGGAAACTCCAAAGTCTAGCAGTCCAAGGAAAAAAAACCCATTAGAGTATAAGGCTTCTGGCATTTATAGACTGCAACTGTGAAGGGGTGGGATTTAGCTGCTTGTCAGGCTAGTCGGGAGTCTGTATGTCGAGAGCGGTACAAGTGCATCAGAGCACATTTCATTAAAGTACTTGTAAAAGACGCAAAGAGCTGTGACATTGCGACGATGGGACAGAGGTTGAAGCTTGGCTGACAATGGGAGGCATTAGATTTGAGACTATTTTTGAATCCTGAGGAGGAAAAGAATAAAAAAAATCGAAAGGAAAGGCAGGTGCTCTTTGCCTGAACGATGCCAAGGACATACCCCCCCCCCTCCTCGGCTCGTATGAAACCAGCCGACGGGCTAGCCGACCAGACATTACGAATGCTTGTATGGTTGATTTACAGACTAAATACCTTACTCGAAAGGAAATAACAAAATAGTAAATTCTTTCAAGGCAGACGATGCACCGACATTCATCATCCAAGTCCGTTTGAAGATTAATTTTTACCCTCATTAGCCGATGCTTAAATTATTCAGGAGATTTTTATGTTCAGAGGGCCAAGATAGAGTCATGGATTGTTTAAATAGCGCCCCACAAAGATGGGTCGGAGGTCACGTTTCCAGTTTTGTCAAAGGAGAGTCTGCTCTCCGCCGCCACACCCACTTCTATCTTTTCATCTACCCTTACATGGTGGTCTAATTAAGACCAAATGGAACTAATTAGAGAAACCACCACATCCCCCTCTCTTTCTCATCACCATCCTCCTCTGCTTCCTTTTCCTTTTACCCTTTCTTCATCTCCTCATTCTTATCTATCTATCTATCTATCTATCTATCTATCTATCTAAGATCCGATAGAACTAATTAGGAAAATCAAGTGGAAGGGCTACGAAGACGGGACTAGTACCATTAAAAGGAGCAACCCTTTGTGCTCCAGAATTGTTTTTTTTACATAGTCACCACCATTCTCAATGCACCTTTGTCAGGAATTCAGTGACGCATCTCTGCTTCT
The DNA here is from genome assembly GCF_053919585.1 of Euprymna scolopes. Classification (NCBI taxonomy): domain Eukaryota; kingdom Metazoa; phylum Mollusca; class Cephalopoda; order Sepiida; family Sepiolidae; genus Euprymna; species Euprymna scolopes. The sequence goes on from NC_136507.1 coordinate 105,504,664, forward strand.
GAGGTGCGTCCATGACAGGCGTTGCTGTCTGATAGTTTCACACAGTCATTATCTGCAACCGAGAGATTAAATTTTCAGGTCGTGAATGCATAAGTTTAGTCATCATAACAATGCTATTTGCAATCCTCTCTGATCCATTCGGGTGGAATAAGAAAAATAGGAATCATTACTTTTGGAACAATTTTCACACACACACACACACACACACACACACACACACACACACACACACACACACACACACACACACACACACACACATATGTTGAGTTTTCTATAAATTTGTTTTCTTCTTGGAGCATTATATTGTTGATCATTTTTTCTACCTAAGCCAAGAATTAGAAAAATTCTGAAGAGGATATACACGAAAAGAGACAGTATTGACATAATAATAACTGTTTGTTTATTTCTGCATAGCGAAACTGATCTGTAAAAAAAGAAAACGTACCGAAATTGTAATATGCTGGGGGAGTTGTTTTGCATGAAAAATAAATATTCGGATATTAGAATGTAACTATAATGTTGGAAACCATTATTTCGTCATATCATATCACATGGTAATTAAAGTAACCTCTAAAATAATACCTTAACCTTGAAAATATATTGTTGCTAAGTAATACTCAACATCATTGTTGTTGATTGTATTGTTTTATATTTGAAAGAATATGTCAGCGAATCGAGTCCGCAATTCTGACAGTATTATTTTGTTTATTTTTGACAGAACCATCTTATCTGATGAAGACGAAATATACCAAATGTGCTTACGTCAGATGCTAACAAAAATGTTCAAGATTGGCAAGTACGTGAAGTGCAGAAACAAATGTCAAGTTTTGGATCAAGATAACATGGATTATGACAATCATGTTAAGACGAAAGTTATGACAATCATGTTAAGATAAAAATTATGACAATCATGTTAAGATAAAAATTATGGCAATCATGTTAAGATAAAAATTATGGCAATCATGTCAAGACGAAAGTTATGACAATCATGTTAAGATGAAAATTATGACAATCATTTTGAGATAAAGATTATGGCAATCATGTTAAGATAAAAATTATGAAAACAATGTTAACATAAAAAAAATTGTGACAATCATGTTAAGATAAAAATTATGACAATCATGTTAAGATAAAAGTTATGACAATCATGTTAAGATGAAAATTATAACAACATTGGCAAGTATATGAAGTTTGGAATTAGAATGAAAGTTATGACAATCATCTTAAGATGAAAGTTATGACAATCATGTTAAGATGAAAGTCATAACGATCAAGTTAAGACGAAAGTTAAGACAATCAAATAAGGATGAAAGTTAAGACAATCAAATAAGGATGAAAGTTAAGACAATCAAATAAGGATGAAAGTTAAGACAATCAAATAAGGATGAAAGTTAAGACAATCGTGATAAAATGAAAGTTAAGACAATCATGTTAAGATGAAAGTATGACAATTATGTTAAAATTAAAGTCATAACAATCATATTAAGATGAAAGTGTTGATATCATGTTCAGATGAGCGTTATGACAATCATGTTAAGATGAAAGTTTTGATATCATGTTCAGATAAGCGTAATGACAGTTATGTTAAGATGAAAGTAATAACAATCATGTTAATATGAAAGTTATGACAATCATTTTAAGATGGATATTATGACAATCATTTTAAGATGAAAGTTATAACAATCATGTTAAGATGAAAGTTATATATATATATATATATATATATATATATATATATATATATATATATATATATATTGTTTACTGTTTCTGGGAAAGAATTCCATCAACATGTTCGTTTATAAGAAAAAATTACAATATATGAGATTATTTAAAACTGTACAGACAGTCAGAAAAACATTTGTACCGTCGGTTTCAACCTAACATAAGGCGGACCAGTTAATGGTAAATAAGGTTAGGCGCTCATCATGTTTTTCTGAACTCCTGTACAGTTATATATATATATATATATATATATATATATATATATATATATATATATATATATATATATATATATATATATATATTATGAAACAATTTTCTTTGTTGCCAGAAACTCACAAAGCTTTGGCTATAGTGGTGAAGGCTTGTGTAGCAACAATAATTCGCCATAGACAGCACGAACGACAGACCTAAGGTTTTTCATCAGACATTTCTTTCTCCTAGGTGCATGCTCTCTGTCTGTCTGTCTGTCTGTCTGTCTGTCTGTCTGTCTGTCTCTGTCTCTGTCTCTCTCTCTCTCTCTCTCTCTCTCTCTCTCTATATATATATATATATATATATATATATATATATATATATATATATATATATATATATTCAGACACATCTGATTGAACACGATGGAGTTATTCTTTTTTCCGATCCTAATGGATAATTTTTGAATTTTCCGGGGGGATCTTTTTAATTTCAGTAGGTAACTTATACAGAATGACGCACAAAGGTTGTTGTTCGGTCATACTAATATATATATATATATATATATATATATATATATATATATATATATATATATATAAACTTCCAATTTAATAATCATAAACAATAACAACACTAACACCACACTAAGCCAAACTAATGTAGTGTATGAATTTATTTGCCCTCCTCGAAGAATGTCTCCGAACCCACTCTAAAACTTCATACAACGCATACATAGGCCATACAACAACAACAACACTCTCCCGACGACTAACCTATCATTTAGCTGACAATAGTGCCATAAAACAACATCTAACATCCCACGATAAAAAAAAAACTACAGTCGCCCGACATTAGAAATATCCTAACTAAAATACTAAAATCAGATACCTTAACAACTGCACACGACGGCTAAAATTACTAGAAGCCACACTTATAAAAAACAAAAAAAAAAAAAAAGAAAACGACAGCCCTTTTTGAACCGGGTCTCATTTAATACCGGCACAAATATACTAACAGTATTTAATAATTAACTAGAAAATAAATAAATAAACTATGCAAAGAGAAAATTGAAATTACAAAATAAAATAAAAATAATTCGCCCCAACCCTCCTGCACCCACCTGTATTGCCAATTAAACTAATCCTAACCCTAACCCTCCTGCAACCACCTTTATAGCGCTCGAGAGAATATGGTCGAAAAACAACCTTTGGGCGTCACGCTGTATGTTGTGGTGGCACCCACTCATTTACATATGTGGATAATATTACAAATAAATAGCAAGACTCGGTTAGTGTGAGAGTGTGTTAACCAGAAGCCACCGAAGGCCGAGCCGAGAGCAGATATGTTCTCCAGCCAAGACTCTCTTACCTGACAACCATTATGTAAATATACTGTGAATATATTTTTCCTAATACACTTCTTATTGATCTACCGTTGTTTGTTGAGTCTTCATTTGTATTGCCTTATACGTTATTTGGTTCAACCTGCAAACATAACAGTTGGCAACGAAGATGAACGTCAAACATAACACTGTATAAGTTACGTACTGAAATTAAAAAGCTCGCCCGGTAGGTAGATGCGAACAGGAGAGATGGAGGAAAGAGAGACGCAAATAAATAGAGAGAGAGAGAGAGAGAGAGAGAGAGAGAGAGAGAGAGAGAGAGAGAGAGAGAGAGAGTGATTATAAGGAAGTAAGAGATGGGATTAGAGAAGAAGAAAGAGACATGAACAGAGAGTAGAAAGAAGCGGTAGATGCAAACGAAAAAGTGGTAGGTGCAACGATGGTAGAAGGAAAAGGAGACGTGTAAAAAGAGATGAAAAGTGAGAGGAGGATTAAAAGAGAATAGCAAGAAGAGAGAGGGGTGACAAGGGAGGAGAAAGCAATGCATGTGTAATTAATAAAGGTGACAAAGCTAAACATCTGTTCGACACTCTCAAAAACCCATCTAAAAAAACTTGAAAGATGGCTGAAGGAAGTTTATGAATCAAAAAGTGAGGAAGAGAAAGGAAGGAGGACGCAGTCAAAATGGCCGTGTAATCATGTGTCGCATCTCTGCATTTCTCTGGCGTTTATTTATCATCGCCATCTTCCCAATTGTGTGTTTCATCAAAGTCAAACGAAGCTGTCTTGCTGGGATTTTATTTTCGTCTTTGTCAATTTACGTTTCAATCAAGTTTCATTAGAATCGTTTACTAGTTCTGTTTTTTTTTTTTTTTTTTTCAAATTCAATTTTTTTCATCAACTGCGAAAGAAACAAAACATCGTTTCTGAATCTTTAGAGATGAAAATTGCTAATTTGGATTATTTGGACAACTGTTCTCATCCGAGTGACTGTCGTTTAATTGTTATGGACTTCCATTTCTTGTAATGAATAATTTTACCAAGAATTCTTCATAAGTTTTGGTTTCGTTTCGATTTAAGCTGATGCACCCAAGTCCTATGGACACATTTGTTTTTCTTTTTTTGATATCGCAACTTTATAATATATAAAAATCGAAAGAACATTAACTCTATCATAATATATACGAAATCTGCAAGAATTAAAATATCATATTTAAGCGTACTTTACGGCCGGGCTACGCCGAGCGTCCCTGTAGTTTTTCGCTAATAAACAGGATGCTTGGATGGCTTGCGATCTACGCAACCGTCAAAATTCTGTGTTGCGCAATTGTTCAGTCAAGTTAGAACTGGGTCAGATATCAATGGAAGTTAAAACACTCAGATTGACCCCATTTTCTTTTTCTGCGTGACAGTCAACTAATTAAAAAAAAAAAGACAAGAAATCTATAGATTGGTACGCATTTCTTTTGATGAAATGCAGACTCCTGTTTGTTCCCAATTAACCGACTGGAACTGGCGAGAGAATTCTTTGAGAGCGCATGAAAAAAAAAAAAAAAAAAAAAAAAAAACTGGATGAGTCTAATCCAGTGCTTTTTAGCCAGGATTTCGCGGAACGTTAGGGTTCTGATAGTACAATCCAGAGGTTCTGCAATTTCTAAATTCGAACAAGGAACAAATAAACAAAACGTTAAATTCAATTTTGAAAATCTATTTTATTTTTATATGTTTTTACAAATTTATTGTTTAAATATATTAAATTTTACATGATTAAATTCATTACATTTTAAAAAATTTTCTTGCCACTATTAGGTTTGCTTTCTAGATTCTTACTAGCAGGTGAGGGGGGGGAGCGCCTGGCTTTGCCCGGGCGTAAAATACGCTTAAATATGATATTTTAATTTGTCCACATTTTGTATACATTTTGCAGAGTCGTGATTTCAAAAGTTAAAAAAAAAAAAAAAAAAAAAAAAAAAAAAAAATAATAATAATAATAATAATAATAATAAAAATAATAATAATAAAAAGTATTTGGGTACCATTAGCTATAATCGAAACCGAAAGCAAAACTGTAGAATTCAAAGCTGGTGACGTTACCACTGTACCAACGTGATACGCATATGAACTGATTAAAAATAAAAAAATAAACTAAGATGAATCTTCAAAATGTATAACGATGTTTTCAATTTTGACCCCTTAAAACAAGTTTAATCGACTAAAGACCCATAAAAGAACGGCCTGTAAAAAAAGATCTAATCGTTTAAGCCCCCTAGCGCCGCTCTGTAACTTTTAGTCTCGGAGGAGATAGAGTTTGAAAATATGGAGACAGACAGAAAGTCAAACAGACAGACAGACATATAGCCGTTTATATATTAGATTATTATACAGTCAACATCACAATAATCACACTAAACATCGTAAGAGCATTTTCGTTTCATTTTATTTTTTAAACCGTTGCATAAGACAAGTAAATTATTGCATAGGAGTTCCGTGAGGCAGAGGAATGCTTCCATGGTGTTCCGCTCCAGCGAAAAGGTTGAAAAGCACTGGTCTTATCTATTGCGCCGAGTTACAATGACAAGTTGTTTGGCGGAAGGATATTTTATGTTCTACAACATGCTGAAGAAGAATGGTGGATAATAGACATGAACCCCCACCCCACCATCTAAGATGTGGGGGAGGCATCGGGGAGAAAAAAAAGTCATCTCCTAATCCCAAGGATTCTTTTTGAAGTTACAAGATCTTATTTCTTTTGAATTTATCCCAGGGGACACAAATTGCTCTCCTACAATAAATAAATAAAAAAACATTTTGTATTTCGAAAAAAAAAGAAAGAAGCTATTGCAGGGTAAAAATAAATAAAAACAGAATTACGAGAAGGAGTTATGTTCTGGAATTTTTAAGATGGGGATTGGTAATTCGTATTATTTGGGATATTCAAACTATTGTTCTCATCTTGAGTATTGTTTTCACACAACGTTTCAGTCGATGTAACCTCCGACCTTTTTTTTAGACGTATCTTGTCAAACTTGAGAATATTTAGGTCGAAAATCAGAAATCTGCACTAAACGTTGTGAAGATTACACTGAACAATCCAAATAATCCGTATTTTTTAAATTTTTATTTTATTTCTTTTTGTTTTTTTTTACAGTTGGAATTTATAAGATAGCGGGTGAATATCTGGCATCCGGTAGGATAGCCCATCCCAATCTAAAACAAAATGATAAGAAAATTAAAAAAAAATATTTCTTTTTGTGCAAACTATAAATAATAAGTATCTTTAATTCTATATCAACCTTTTGTTTACTTCTAAATTTGGGGTTGACCTTTACTCCTGATCTGAAATGGAACACGTACATCAAGTCTGTTGCCAAGGTCGCTAGGAAAATGGTGGGATCCTTCTACCGCTCCAGAAGATATCTTACCACTGATGCAATTCTCTATCTATATAAAAGACAAGTACGTCCAATGATGGAGTACTGCTGCCATATCTGGGAAGGAGCTGCTAAAAACAGCCTATCCTGCCTTGACAGAGTACAAAATAGACTTCGTGGCTTAGTAAAGGATGTCCTTTTCTCTTCCCTGCAACCTCTCTCCCACAGAAGAGACGTTGCGAGCTTGTCTTTGTTTTATCGTTACTTCCATGGGAAGTGCTCGTCTGAGCTCCAATTTCTGATCCCCCCTCGCCAATCTTTCACAATAAGCACCCGTCCAGCTGAAACCACTGTCAATAATTTTCCCCACCCTTTATCCATGCCGAAATCAAAACGTAGATTCCATGAACAAAGCTTCTTTTTTAGAAGTGCACGCCTGTGGAACTCTGTTCCGTCTGCCTGCTTCCCACCTGACTACAACCTGGATGTCTTCAAGTCCAACATAAACAAATTCCTGATGAACCGCCCCCTTGAGTAAGACATTTTATCAAATCTCCAATACTAACGATTTACTACGATACTATCCCATTGATTACTGTACACGCAATAACATCTTATTCCCGAGTGGCTTCCGGGCCTTGATAAGTGGTGATCTCCATGTAAAAAAAATCCTCCGTCGCTCGCATGTCATCTTATTTGAGTAATATAGAGAGAGTTACCAAAAGTGATGCTCTTTGCCGTGCTAGGGCTGATAATCTTTTGCTTACGACGTCTCCTGTTAACTCTGTTTCTCTCTTTTTTTGTCCCTCTTTCTATTTACTTAATTATGCGTTTGATTTTTATTTAGTCAGTTGGTAATAATTTTTTTTATGGATTGTTGACAATGCGTATAATAATGAACAAAGAAAAAAATTATTTCAAAGCTAAGTCTGGAAAAATCATGGATTACATAGAAAACTGCGAGCATGAAAAGAAATATAGTTAAGATTTAAAACTAGAAAGAAAATATTGCACAATTAAGAATTTATATATAAAAGTATTTAATGCTGCAATATTTTAAGTTATAAATTTATTATATTTTTTACTAGAATATCTTGTCCTTTTCTTTTCCAGTTTTAACATCTAGTCCTTTTATTTTTCTAAGCTTAATCTTAACCATAATACATTTCATGCTCACATTTTTCTATGTAATCCATGATTTGATATGTTTTGTTGGGACGATTAATCGAAATCTCGAATCAGAATCGGTGTTGAAATTGGAAAACTTTGTGCCTATTTTCCGATGCCCAAAACGATTCTATCAATTTTTTAAAACTTAATTTTCCATTGTTGGTACTAATAGTAAAACTGATATTTTTGAAATTTTGAAGTAAAACTAGAATCTCTAGATCATCTCCCGCAAGGATATCTTTATGTGATGATATACACACACATGACCTGGCCTTTTACGATAATCTGAAAACTAAAAAAAAAAAAAAATTCTATAACTAAATATTTAGAGATTTAAAAAGAATTTAAAAATTAAAATCAAAATCAGTAATTGTATCGGAATCGGGAATCCTTCCACCAGTAGTTTTACCAAAGCTTGGCCGGGATCATACTGAATTGTAATATGTAATTTTTGCCAGTGTATCGTGTTTAGTTTCTGAGATTTTGCATGGACACGCATAGAGTTTACCTTAGCTACACCAAATTAATCAACCATCAAAATTGGATAATCGCATTTTTTAAAAGTGTGTGAAAGGCGATAACGTACGTACAAACATGAAATCGCTTAACGTTTAATTATATTGAAAGGAAAACTCTACAGAGGAAACAAACTTTGATTTATATGTGTACAGCGGCACTCACACTAAGTGGCTTGAACCGGCTTCCTTTGAAGGAGGAAGTTTCATCAGAATCTGAAATTCATTAGCGGTTCTAAGTTGCATGCATATCCAGGTTAGGGGAAATGATGACGTTAGTTTTTTTTTGTAGTTCTTGTACGGAGGTATTGGCGTCCTCCTACATCCAGCACTTGGTATTCCCTAATAGGCATCTCTCTGGTACTGGCCGGGCTCAAAGTTGCTTAACTTTTGGTAATCTAACGGGAGCCAGTGTATTAACTTGACTGTGCTCTATGTAAATGCTGACTTACTCAGATTTTATATAATAAGAGATTTTCACTGCTTATTTAGTATTATTAGACTGGGACAATTTTAAGGAGAGGCGGAGATAAATGACATGACCAAGTGGAATCGGCAAACTGCTTCATGCCGCGCCAGAAATCGTGATGTTCTACAAGACTTAGATTAGCCTAAGAATCGGCTTTTTATTGTTCCGATATTTTGTCATTTGATTCCAAACAGACAGACAAAATAAAAATGGCACAAAGTAATCCGAGTCTTTAATTATCTTCCGTTCAAGATGGAAGCTCGGCAAGAATAGAGAAAAAACTTGGCACTGAACGCGGGTGCTTATCACCCGGAACCAGTTTTCCAGATTTTTGAAAAGAACTCAAAGACTCAAGAATGGTAACATTCTCTTTGGGAACTGATAAAGTCACATTTGTGTTACTTTTTTTTCTTTTTTTTTTTTAATCTCGAATCTTTGATGGTAAACTTTTGCCAAGTCGGTGATAAGGCTGAGAAAAAAAAAAGTGCCGAGTAAAATACCCAGACTCTTTTGGAAATACCTTTTCGCTGCCAACCATTATATGCATTTCCGCTGTATCCCCCCTTCCTCTCTCTCTTTGTGAAATGCGTTCGGTCTGTTGTCTGCTGACCTTCCTTCTACCCCATTCCCTCTTCTATACCCAGCCCTAGCCCCATCTTGTAAAACGGCAAACTGATTTGGATAATTCTGGGTAAGAAGCGGTAAGTTGCAAAACGCAATTCAGATGAAGTTCGTTAACATTTGTTTATCTTGCTAGAGAGAGTCGTTCTTTTACTGTTTTTTTTTTTCACAAATTATACAAAAGTATTTTTTCAATTATTATTTTATCTTAAATGATAATATATATATATATATATATATATATATATATATATATATATAAGTGAACGGGTCCGTGTGTCTGTCTATCTGTCTGTGTACATTTCCCTACGGAATAACTCTTTCAATTTTTAGTCTACAGACTCGAAATTTGATATACAGAGTACTGAGATTTGGGAAAATCTTTGTGATCGGTTTTAATAAACCTTGTTAAACTTTGTAACATATTTCCATTCTATGGAGGTCAGGTGCGAACGAACACCCCATAATTTTATTATACCATATTTCTTCAAACTGAAACATAATTATCAAAGTATACTTACGCAGATTGATATGAAAAGTCTTTATTAAAGTTTGTGCCTATTCCCATTCTATGGAGTCCAGGCGCGAACGCAGACCCAACAATTTTATTATAACATCCCTATTTAAGGTAAAATATACTTATCAAAGTATTCTTATGTACATCTATATCAAAAACATTTGTAAACGTTTTTTTTTTTAATTTTTTAATTTTTTATTTCCATACTTTGTGGACTAGGCGCGAATGCAGACCCCACAATTTTAATGAACCACCGTTCTGCCAGATCAAACATACCCATTCCTGTGTCTCGATACATCTTCTATCATCATATGTAATCAGTCTTTTAAAATAGTCAACCGTACAGGAGCCTATTCGTGACCACACACACACACACACACACACACACACACACACACACACACACACACACACACACACACACATTCAGCTTTATATTATATATATATATATATATATATATATATATATATATATATATATATATACACACACACGTTGATTTTTTTGTTGATTTTTTTAGATGATAATACGGTTATTAGCGTCTCCAACATTGGAAATCTAAGAAAATATTTTTCCTTACATTTTTTGGACGTAAACAAATACGCAAATATTATTTATTTATTTATTTATGTATTATGTTACAGCATGTGTACCAGTAATCTACGAACACGTGTTTCGCGGTACTACCGCTCGTCAGCGTAGCTTGGCTGTCCTAAGATTCGAATCTCAAACTATATGTACTATAGTCGAGAACATCAACATAAGTTTAACAGCGATAAAAATAACACGTAAAGTCATCTAGAATCTTGTGGTGTAACGGTTAACGCTCTCGACTGTAGCACATATGGTCTGAGGTTTGAATCCTCGAACAATCAAGCTACACTGACTAGCAGTAGTACCACGAAACATGTGCTCGCAGATTACTATATATATATTTTAGCAAAGTTAGTTGAAAAGTGTTTGATCAATCGTAAATATTTTACTCAACTACTATATATGTATTGTATAGTTGGCTTCCGTATTACATCAGTCACCTATTCTCCATGACCTCACGTTACCCTGATCGGGGGGGGGAGTGGGTTCCCGACCTTGCCCAAGGGTCTCCCACAGGAGGCGCTTTACTTTTCCTTTGACAGTAGTGATGTTCCGCTACCCTTTGGAGTAGTATTATTTGGCTGATTTTGCCCCATCTCCTTTGATTTTGATAGCTTCTTTAAATTTTTGCAAATGTGAAGCATATTAGACTCTTTGTGGATTGTGGTGCCCTTTTTCAAGAAATTTTTCCTCACTACTCTACCTTGGTTTCAGAACACTTCTCTATTTTAGAGGTGGTGAGTCCAAGTGTTTTCACTACATTAACTGGGTTTTCGTCCTGGATCTCAGAGATAGACCTATGGTTTCACACTATATATATTTTTTTATTATTCAACCCCCCCCCCAAACAAGGCACAGTGCCACTTTGAAGTAGGGGGCTACTATCGGGGACATAAGTTGCAGGGGTATTATGAAAGGAGATGGGAAGCAAGATGTTTGTTCACATTACACTTGAACTTCTGCGTGTCAGTAAGTACAGTTGGGAAAGCAGAATCCCGGAAGAGAGTTCCAAAGCCCAGCAGTTCTGGGAAAGAAACTATTGGAGTAGAAGGATTTCTTACACCTAGGGATCTCTACTGTAAAGGGGTTCGATTTAGCTGCTTATCGGGTTTGTTAGGGGTATTCACGTTGAGGGGGTACAAGTGTTTGTAGTTCGTCAAAGCATTCACCATTAAAGTATTTGTAGAACAGGCAGAGGGATGCAACGTTTCATCAGTGGGACAGAGGCTGAAGTTTAGATGACAGTCTATCAGGTTGGTGACTCTCTTTTGAACCCTGACAAGCAGCAGATGCACCAGCCCAAATGTGAAAACAGTATATGGGCGAATGGTGGCCTTAAAGAGGTACAGGATACTTTCAGGCATATGCAGTTTTCTAGCACGGTAGAGAGAGCCCACCTTTTTTGCAGCATCCTTGGCAATGCTCTCAATGTATCTATTCCAGTTCATGTTCCCTATAAACGTTAGGCTGAGGAGTTTAAAGGAAGTACTTTTGGGTAATATGTTCTTGGCCATCGCTATTGGTGGTAGTGAAGGTTTCTTGTAGTTATTGAAGGAAACAAGCTTAGTCTTGGCAGCATTAAATGCGACCATCCATTTTTGTCCACATTCCACTACAAATTGGAGGTCATCCTCTAGTGTCTCTGCCATTTCCTTAGATATGTGTTCATTTGTTTTCCCCTCGTGCCTGTTATAGAGAGTGGTGTCATCAGCAAATATACCCATCTCATAAACAATTTTATCAGGGAGGTCATTTATGAATATCAGGAATAATAAAGGTCCAAGGATAGACCCCTGAGGTATTCCCGCATTTATGTCATATTGTTTAGATGTACAACCGTCGAGGACAACTTGGATTTTTCTCTTACTTAAGAAGTATCTAATTCCATCATGTATTCTTCCAGTGATATCATATGATCTAATTTTCCTTGGAAGACCATCGTGCCATACCCTGTCAAAAGCCTTAGATATATTGCGGGCTACCGCTCTACCCTCTCCTGTTTTGTCCAGTGAACGGTATATACGTTCAGAGATTACAGTTAGGATATCTGCTGTAAAACGGGCTTGCCTAAAGCCATATTGATTGTCGGTCAGGAGTTTAGCAGCTGTAAGGTGATTGACTAGAGGTTGATTAACTAAGGACTCAAATATTTTGGCGAAAAGCAGGAGAAGGCTAATGGGGTAATAATTTAATGGGTCAGTTCTTTCGCCAGAAACTCATCTTTTTTGGCACATCTCCAAATTTATCCTTGAGCACTCAACACATTCTCACTTCTGGAAAGATGTCAGCAATCTGGGAATCCATCTGACAGACACCTTAGTCATATGGAAATGGTTATGAATGATAGCTTCCGCCAACCTTGTATTAATCTCGAGCTATTTAAAAAAATAGTCAGATGTTGATCTTCCAAAATGGCAGCCTCAACTTGATTGATAGATGTTTCAGAAATGGCCGAAGGAAGGGCGACCAGGTCTGGGAGTTGTTTCCACAGATTTCCAGCCATATTTGAATTCCCAATTCTAGCATTTTACAAGGTCATATGGTGGCACAAAAATAACCATACGTTTCCTTCATTTCATCAAAATTCTCCTTTCAAATACAAAAGCTTGATCACTGCACGACACTCAACAGCATCCATTTCACACCTAACTCCATTCAAACACTTATAAATCAGAAACCACTATTAGTTCAAAGCTGTAATTTGCCACATAATCCATAGAGATATAAATCATTGCACATGCAAAATTTTAGCTGGATCAGACAACTGGAAGTGAGTCAGAAGCATTACTGATTAAACACTCCTCATATATATGCATATGATATATTAATATCCTGTTATTTTCATGGCAGGTAGAGCGATCGACTGAACTCCAATCTATGGTCCCCCCCCCTTGAAAAACTTTCATAAAAACATTCGAATAGCTACAACCACTATAAACGATTACTCTCACTCGTGCCTAAATCTAAACGCAGATTCCGTGAACAAAGCTTTTTTCCTAGAACTGCTCACCTGTGGAACGCTGTTCTACTGTCCTGCTTCCTGGTTGAATACAACATGGTAGCCTTTAAATTCAATGTAGACATCTTCAAACAGTTTTGATTATTGTTCGTTTATATATAATTACTATTCTTTTATACCTACACGTGCTAGTGCTTCATTATTATGCAATCATCAGTGTAGGATGGCAATTTCTGCTGATCGGGAGATTGGAATCCTGCCATAAAGCCATTTTTTACTCCGTTTGCTAAGCATCTACATCCGGGCCACTAAACAATTGTGACGGGAATGAAGGGAATTAAGAATTAATAAACAATCAATTTGAGTGCGGACATTAGACAATCCATAGTGTTCGAACGATAGGAAACGCTACTAGACTGCCTCTGAGTTTATAGTGCCGAGGCTTAAGTATTTTTAAAGGTGTTTGATAATTATAATTAAATGATAATTATTCTTTATATATATACTAGCAGGGGTACCCGGCGTTGCCCGTTTTTTTTTGTTTTTTTTTTGGAGGTGTGTTTGTAAGGGAGGGTAAAGTAAAGAATAAATAAATAAATGTTTAGATATAAAAATAAATATAAAAATAAAAATAAAAATAAAAATAAAAATAAAAATAAATATAAAAATAAAAATAAAAATAGTGTTAAACTTCTTTAAAAATCGGCAAAATCAACCCTCCTAGCCCAAAAACAGCGAACAAACGTAAAACTTCTTTAAAAAAGAAATTGGAAAAACAGAAAGCGTAAATCAGGGAAAAAAATGATGGACGTGTTCGGAAAAAAAAACAAACAAAAAAAACACAACGAAAATCGAAAAAAAAATGGCATAAATAACCCTTTGATTCAGTTAACTCCATGGTTCATTTCACCCAGTCGATTCCAGTTTTTTTAATCAACTACAAACCGAAATGAAGCGAAAAAAAAGTGGCATAAATAACCCTTCGATTCGGTTAACTCCATTGTGCGTTTCACCCAGTAGAATTAAAATTCCATTCCAGTTTTTTTAAGCAACTACGAAGTAAAGAAACCCCAAACCGGTGTTCCTTCGTAACTGTCTCTTGTGGACGATCCTGCAACGGTGTTAAGTGATGGCGGGCGAAGGAGGAATTTATTAGAGAGAAAAGATTTTACCACTTCCATTGATCTTAACCGATTTCGGCCGTGAACTTTCAGCAGATAGAATATAGAATCTACGATTATCGAGGAATTGGATAGGTAATAGGACTATAACACACCTCAGATATTGTGCTGCAGTTTGTGGATATTACATTTGCATGAAATGTCTTGATTTTTAACCATATTAAGGTCAAAATCAGAGAGGAAAAATGAGTTCATTTTATATATATATATATATATATATATATATATATATATATATATATATATATATATATATATATATATAATTATTTACTATAATCATTATTAAATACCTACAGACACTAGTGTTTCATCCTTTCCGGAATTATCAGTGCAGGATGTCATGATTAACACCGGTCGATAGATCCGAACCCGGCAACAAAAGCCAACTCTGGCTTCATAGCAAGGACCTACTCCATGCGGCCACCGTTAACCGCGAGAAATACTGTTTAAATTTAAACATTTATTTAAAAAAAAAAAGTTTTTTCCCGTCTGTCATAGTGATCTAATCATTATATGATGATCTGCACATAGGAGCTAAATTGACCGACTTTTTATTTCAAGTGAAAGTGCTCAACGATAAGAAATGAGTTTCTTAAAGGGGCTGACAGACATTAAATAAACTAATATCGTTTGATATGTTGTGAAACAGACGCAACTATTACATAAGCTAAAAGTGTTGATGTGCTATAAAACAAACAAACCAAAGCATTTGGTTATCACCATGAAGCCAATCTTCTAAAGCTTTAGGCTCAAATACGATCGTCATCGTGTGTGTAATATTTCAACTAGAACAAGACTAAGTAAAAATATCAGCGGTAATGGTGCCGCTTTGGCAGCAGCGTTAATTAAAAGTGATAATATAATCTGATTACAAGTGCTTTGCAAACGGTATTCGTAATAACATCAATTAGAAACTCTTTGCGAAATATCTCGCACCTGAGAAAGGATGTCGGGTGCAGGCTAAACGATGTACTCATTAACCTGTAAATGCATTCACTGCTAATTAGACAAGATTCAAAAAAAGAAAGGAAGCAAAATGCATTTGCAAAGGAAATACTATTCTTACATTGGGAATACGAGACGTGTACAGAAAGCTACGCTCTCAGAACAAACTATCACGTTTCTGAATTTTTGAGATGAGGATTGTATATTCGTAGTATTTGGATTCTTCGGACTATTGTTTTCATCTTGAGTGTGATCACACTCAAGATGAGAACAATAGTCCGAAGAATCCAAATACTACGAATATACAATCCTCATCTCAAAAATTCAGAAACGTGATAGTTTGTTCTGAGAGCGTGGCTTTTTGTACACGTCTCGTATTCACAATGTAAGAACGTTTCGGTCAATCTAACCTCCGACCTTCTTCAGGGGTATCTTGTTGAACTCTGGAATATTTCTGTCCAACTCGGAAATTTAGACAGAATTTCGAACGAAACTCTTTATTTACTTCACGGGGGTAGCATGCTCTCGTTCCGTCAGCCATAACTGGATAGAGGTCCACACACACACACACGCACACACACACACACATAAATGTATATATATAATAATAATAACAACAATAAATAGTGTGTATATATATATATATATATATATATATATATATATATATATATATATATATATATATATATATATAGTAATAATAAATAGTGACTAAAAATAAAAAATAGGTTTAAGGTTCTCAAAATTCTTACTCGAACTTTCTGCAAGACCTGTGACGCTGTGATTATCAATTGGGAAAATCAATTGTAAAAGTTATATTTTCCTGCAGGTTGAAGGTTCAATTCATAATGTAAATGACTGAAAAAATACAATTGCGATTTACTTAGGACCTTTTTTCCCCTTGAGAGTCACCACTTATTAAGGCCCAAAGGCCACTCGAGGATAAGGCTTAATGAATGTAAGGTAGTAGTGTAGCAATTGTTAATGGTGCAAGTTAAGTAGAATTTGATTATTTATGGGGACGGCTCAACAAGAACTTGTTTATGTTGGATTTGAAGGCTACTATGTTGTATTCAACTGAGAAGCAGGACAGCGGAACAGTGTTCCATAGTTCTAGGAAAGAAGTTTTATTCATGGAATCTGTGCTTAGATTTAGGCACAGATAGAGAGTGGGAGAAATCGTTTATAGTGTTTGTAGCTAGTTGAATGTTTTTGTGAAAGTTTGGCAAGGGGGAGACTATAGATTGGAGTTCAGTCGAGTACCTGCCATAAAAAATAACGATAGAGCAGAGACAGGCTTGCAACGTATCTTCTGTGCGAAAGAGGTTGCAAGCTGATGGCACAAAAGCATGCTTCTCCCGTGAAGTAAATAAAGGGTTCCGTTTTAAATTCCGTCCAATTTCCCGAGTTCGACAGAAGCATTTGTGAGTTCGACAGAAACATTCCCGAGTCTGACAAGATACACCTGAAGAAGATCGGAGGTTACATCAACCGAAATGTTGTGAAAATGACACTTCTGATTTACAATGGATGATGGATATCTGGAGCGTTTTCATCTGAATCAAACCTGGATAATGTTTAATAAACACACAAAAAAATCTCTTTAAGCATTAAAAATAGTTTGATGTTGTTGTTTTCGTTATAAATTACTAAATAAGGAATCGTTTCCATTAAAATCCAGTTAGTATTATGCATGTCAAATTGAGAGAATCGAACGTAAAAATGTGAAATAAGCCGAGCAAAACAAAATGGCCACACTGCAAGCACTTGTACCCCCCTCCTCGACGTAAATATTCCCGACAAACCTGGACAAGCGGCTAAATCCCACCCCTACACAGTAGAGATCCCTAGATGTAAGAGAGCTTTCTACTCCAGTAGTTTTTGCCTCAGAACTGCTAGACTTTGAAATTCCCTTCCGGGTCTCTGCTTCCCCAACTGTACTGACATGCAGAAGTTCAAGTGTAACGGAAACAGAGATCTTGCTGCCCAACTCCCTACATAGTACCCCTGTAGCTAGGTCCCTGATAGTAGCCCCTACATCAAAGTGGTAATGTGCCTTGTTTGGGGTGAAAATGTAAAAAAACAAAAATTTTTAATAATAACTATCGGTACGTAAAATACGCTTAAATATATTTTTATTCATATATATATATATATATATATATATATATATATATATATATATATATATATATATATATATATCATACTGATTGCAGATGTCAAAAGACTTGGGTACTATCAGCTAGAATCGAAACCAAAACATTTAACGCTCCCAGCCGCGTTTCCTACCGTTTGAACTATCGACATGTAGATAAGAAATATTTAAAATTAAACTATGTGTAGCTATGATTGAATTTGCGCATGCTTAAAACTAATATAAATATGTCGGTAAGTTGAAATAGACATTTTGCATTTCTACTTGTCGACATATTTCTGTACGAGTTATTCATCCAAACAAAGATTTTACTCATTATAAACCATTCTTAGTGTATGATTACTATTTCCTGTTAATTTTAGTGTTATGTGACCAATAGTTTAAGAGTTTATCGGTTAAATATTTTCACACACATAAACACACACATACATATATTTACAGTTTTATTCATATATCATGTTGACAAGAAAGTTCTTGCGGTTTTTAACTTTTAAATTAAGATAAACATATCTCGGCTAAAACAAAAAATTATTGATCGAAATAGCACAATTAAAATGAACACACTTTTGCCAACGCAAAACAAGTGTATTTATGCCAGTAACGTAAAAATCTTGCGTTCTGGCAATGATGAAGTCGCTGAAGGCGTTTTTGATATTGTTTAGGTTTTCTAGATAGCATAAATTAAAAATATTTAACGAAAACAACAAAGAACTAATTTTAATATCTAAGTTTTTTTTTATTTTTATTTTTTTTTTAGAATATTCTTCTATGGCCGCGATCTTTATCAATTAACTGTTTAATGTACGTGTCGCGTGTAAGGAGACAACTCAGATTGTCTGTTCGGTTCCTTTCCTTTTGTAAAGAATGAGCCAGGCATTTTTTTTATTCGGTCATAAAAAGAATACTTATTTCTAAGTTAAAATGACTTACAAATGGACAAACATGTCTCGGACCTGCGCAGTTGAGGTACACCGGCTCCCCCCCTCTCTCTTTCTCTTCTCTTTCTCTTTTCTTCTCCATGAATCCCTCCATTCATCAAGAACTTATGGAGTACTGCTACCACATCTGAGCAGGAGCTGCTAAAAACAGCCTATCCTGCCCTGACAGAGTACAAAATAGACTTCGTGGTTTGGTGGGGATGCCCTTTTCTCTTCCCTGTAGCCTTTCTCCCACAGAAGGGACGTTGCGAGCCTGTCTTTGTTTTATCGTTATTTCCATGGCAAGTGCTCGTCTGAGCTCCAATCTCTCGTCCCCCCTCGCCAATCTTTCATGAGAAACACCCGTCTGGCTGAAACTACTGTCAATAATTTTCCCCACTCTTTATCTGTGCCTAAATCCAAACGTAGATTCCATGAGCAGAGCTTCTTTCCCAGAAGTGCACGATTGTGGAACTCTCTTCCGTTTGCCTGTTTTCCACCTGACTACAACTTGGACGTCTTCAAGTCCAACATAAACAAACTCCTGACAAACCGCCCCCTTAAGTAAGACACTCTATCAAATCTCCAATACTAATGATTACTACAATACTATCTTATTGATTACTGTATACGCAATAACCCTTATCCCTGAGTGGCCTCCGGGCCTTGATAAGTGGTGACCCCCATGTAAAAAGAAAAAAAAATTAACCCTCACAGCTTTCTCGAAGTTCGACCTAGTGACGTCATGGACAAGGAATTTTGTCCGCTTTGCTAATTTCTTTCCTAAATTCTTTGTTCTTTTGACTTCGAATCTGTCTACAGACGACCTGGGTTTAAAATCCACATGCTGCCTAATAACATTACATATCCACTCTATTGCTAAGGTCACAGGAAAAAAATGGTTGCATCATTCTATCGCTCCAGAAAGTACCTGGTAATTATCTACCTATATAAGAATCTGATACTTTTGACTCTTACCTGCCTGAGGAGGTTTTACTCGGATACCTTTCCTGCTTGACAAAGTACAAAACCGCTTTCTTACAGAAGAGACGTTGCAACTCTCTCTCTCTCTCTCTCTCTCTCTCTCTCTCTCTCTCTTTCTCTCACTTTTACTATCATTATTTCCATAGAAGGTTCTCGAATGAGCTCCAATCTCTGATTCATTCTTGTAAGACATTTACAGCAAGAATTGTTTTTTCTTACCATAATTTTGATTATAAGTTATTTCTATTTATTATAACAACTCTTTAGTGACGTCACAATTGATTAGAACTTGTTCCTTACTTTAATTAAAAAACAAAATATAATATTTTTGTTTGTTGCCGAACATATGTATAAAATATAATGAAATTCAAATTCACTAAGTGAAAAGAACTTGCGCATCTTAGAATAAAAACATTATGTATGGATAGAAATACGTCTGGCTATAGAAACCAGGAACTATAAACATATCGACAAGATAACTGTATTGAAATATACTCAACCAATCACTGGTCTGTTTTTTCTCGCTCTACTAAAGGTATTTAATGCCCTCCCACTACAAGAATTATGACACTGGGGTCAAAAAGTGGGATTGGGGAGAGGCACACTGACCTACAAAAAGTGACTGAGCAGTGCGGTCGGCATTCCTCAGCAAGGGCGCCTACGGCCATTAGCGATAAACGTACCCCTTCTCAAAGAGAGAAGGAAACGCCTGAGAAAGTGGACCTCCTAGAACTGCACAAAACCAGCATTACACTGCCATCAACGGGGACCAAATCATTACAGGAATTCTCTAATCTCTGTTGGGAGGCTGCATTGCTTTGTATCTTTCTCGCTCGACCAATCACTGCTTTGTATCTTTCTCGCTCGACCAATCACTGCTTTGTATCTTTCTTGATTTACCAATCACTGCTTTGTATCTTTCTCGCTCGACCAATCACTGCTCTGTATCTTTCTCGCTCGACCAATCACTGCTTTGTATCTTTCTCGCTCGACCAATCACTGCTCTGTATTTTTCTTGATCGACCAATCACTGCTTTGTATTTTTCTTGATCGACCAATCACTGCTTTGTATTTTTCTTGATCGACCAATCATTGTTCTGTAGTCAACCAATCACAACTCCATATCTTTAAGACATTCTTTTCCTTTCTCCATTTAACACAGAAATAAAAACTTTTTGTTTGTTTCATTTTTCAGATGTGGGTCCTGTCGTTTCAACAACAGATCCAGATAAATTTCAGAACGAACTGCGAGAACTTTATCCTCAGGGTGGTGGAGACTGTCCCGAGATGAGCATTGGGGCCATCAAAAGAGCGTTAGAAGAATGTTTACCCCATTCCTTCATATACGTCTTCACGGATGCGCGATCTAAAGATTATTATTTGACTGAGGAAGTTTTGTCTTTAATTCAAAACAAACAAAGCCAGGTAAGAATTTTTAAAATAAACTATTTATTTATTAAAAAAAAAAAGAAATAAAACAAAACAACTTGATTTGTTTTTGGGTCCCTCAATAAAGGAAGGATTGGACTTTGTAATTTTTTTCTTACAAGGTAGTCACCACTTATCAAGGCCCGGAAGCCACTCGGGGATAAGGTTTATTGCGTGTACAGTATGTTAGTATTGGAAATTTGTAATTCGTTTGTTTGCACTTTCCACAATAACCACGCCTTGGATTTAAAAAAAAAAAAAATGTTGCACAAACATTAGTCATGGTAAAAGTAAATTTTTCGCCAGAACAGATTTTCCGGGATAACTCTGGCTGTCCCCATAGGAGGTATATTCACTCGTTCATTTTTTTTGCAATTTTCTTAATAAGCACGCCTTAGATTAAAAAAAAAGAATTTACACAAACATTAGTCCTGGTGAAAGTACATTTTTTACTCGTGGAGGGGGATCCCGCATGTTCGGCTTATCCATTTGTTGGTAGATAGTTTCTTTGCATGTATGTACATTGTATGGCGAGCTAGCAACAAATGTCGCCCGGCTCTCCGTTACAAGGACATATACAAACGCAACCTGAAACTGACGGGCATCAACCAGGGCAGCTGGGAGCAGCTGGCAGAGGACCGTGGCGCCTGGTGAAGTGCTATACAGCAGGGAATAGGGAGAGGAGAATAGAAACCTGATGTTCGAGGACAGGAGGTGATGCAGAAAGCAGCGCCAAAAGGTCGCAGACCCAGTACACCATCCTCCTTTCTGTACACAGTCGGCAGAGGCTGGTATTCCTGAATAGGGATTGAGGACCCCACTCGATGATGCCAAAAGACTATCTGCTGAAACACCAAGGCGCATGTCATTATCTTCAGAAATAGAAAATTGTTTACTACGTACATTGATGTAGGTATGTGCATGTATGTGTGTGGTGTTCACCGAAGGAAACGGCAGCAGCTCCGATTATGTACAATGGCATTAAAATAGCATCGGCTGTGTGTATTGTTAATATATATATATATATATATATATATATATATATATATATATTGATGTGTGTGTGTGTTTATGCATGTACAACTATATGTGTAGGTTTACTGTTAGAAACTTCAGTAGCAACAACTGAAAGGTATGGCGTTACAGTCAAACAATTCTTTTCGCCATTCTAAGCAGCCGCCATTGTGCTGTCAACAGGAACAACATGAATACATATTTGAAGCATAACAATTGTTCCCCCCCCCCCAAATCACTATATTCGGCATTAGATGACCGGAAAAGGGTTGATATGCCATAAAACAAAACAAATAAACCAAACATCATAAATAAATATTTGAAGATATAAAGAACTTGAAGCATAAAAGTTTTTTTTTTCCAAAATCACTGTATTCGGTATAAAATATAAAGGGTTGATATGCCGTAACCCCCCCCCCCCCCAACTAAATATCAAAAAGTTATTATAAGAATATCGCTAAGTTAAGATCTAAAACCATTTCAAACCCAGAGATACAAAAGCTGGGTGCTTAACGCTACAAGAGCCTTGTGCGTCCTATCTTGGAGTATTGCCACTCTGTCTGGCAGCCGCACCATAAGACCTTATGCAGTGATCTGGAAGACGTACAGCGCCGAGCAACCAAGCTGCTGGCATCACTGAAGGACAAGCCATATTCTGAAAGATTGAGAACCCTGACACTGCCCACTCTTGAGCATCGGAGAAATCGTGGTGACATGATCGATCTTGACAAGTACATCCATGGGATCTATGATACAAGAAAGCCGTCTTTTCAGATCGCCAAAAATAGTGCAACCAGGGGAAACAGCCTCAAAATCGTAAAAAAACACTGTAGGCTAGATGTCCGCAAAGGGATCTTCTCACAGAGGATTGTCAACACATGGAATAATCTCACAGATGCAGTTGGACAAGCACAAACGATAAACGCATTCAAAAGCAGACTTGACGCCCATTAGAGATTGCTGCCGAGTTTATATTGTCCATCCTCCTAAATGGAAGTGCAAATTCCTGGGTTTCTGTGCCACGCATGCCATAAAGTTGTCTAGGAAATTTTTCCCTTGGAACGATGAACAGGTCCAAAACTTGGACCTCAAACATTTATATGCCAAAGTCAAAGTCAAAATCAAAGTCAAAGTGTAGTCTTGTTGACACGTTGTTGGTAGTCTGCTCTTATTTTTGCTATCAACAAACGCTCGGTCTTTATTATTTCCAAACTGTTTAACAAATGACAGAATCTTTCTTCCTTGATAGATGAAAAATTGCTTCTGTGATACTAGAAAGAAAGAACTGACTCTGCTTTTCTTGAATTTCTTATGCCACACAAAAACTGATGCGCAATTCATGCAGGATAGTCCAAAAGCAGTCTGAAGCATTCCATACGTTTCCGTGGCATTTTTTCCAAGTCTAAAACATAATTTTATTGCATATCGTTCTTCTAAAGTGTCTTCACATCCAGATTGCATTTTTGAAATTCACCAGCTGTGACAATCAGGCTTTAGTAGGGTGTATTCCAATTCCTGGTGTAACTGGTCATTTGAACCTGAAATCATAAAAATTGGTCAGTCATCTCATAAGATGTATAGCAATAACATACTGAATTTTCAAGAGTCTACAATTTTAAATGCCTTTACCAAAAAAGTTTGGAAACTTATTGAAGACACCTCCTACGTCATTCAGTCAAAATCCACTGGCGAAAGAACTGACCCTTAAAATCATCGCCCGATAAGTCTCTCCCTGCTTTTCACTAAAATCATTGAATCATTAATCAATCTAGCGATGATCCACCACCTTAAAAATTGTAGCTTTCTCTCTGACCAACTGTCTAGATTTATGAAATTCATTTTAATCTATCATGCTTAAGTTTGAAACATTAACTTTATCGGTCTATCACACTTAAGTTTAAAAATGATTTATTGGTCTGTCACACTTAAGTACAAAAAATTATTTAATGGCGTGTCACGCTTAAGTGTAAAAACAGTGTTTAATGGCGTGTCACGCTTAAGTGTAAAAACATTGTTTAATGGCGTGTCACGCTGAAGTGTAAAAACTAATTTATTAATCTGTCACACTTTAGAGCAAAATAAATATTTAATGGTGTGTCACGCTTAAGTGTAAAAAATAAATTCTATTAGTCTATTGTACTTAAGTCTAAAATATTAATTTTATCGGTTTCTCCCGCTTAAGTTTGAAATACAATAGAACCCCGGGATACAGTGGCCCTAGGATACGTTTTAAGGTTACGATGTAGAATACGATATTTTCCAGCCCCTGGTTACGGTATTTACCCCGCCGTACGGTGTTATTTATAATGTTATTTAATTATATACAAGTGTATTATATACTGTACTGTATTTTGTTACTAATTTTTAGTGCCGTATCCCGGGGTTCTACTGTATTAATTTTATTGATTTGTCACACTTAAGTTTAACAAATTAATTTATTGGTTTGTTACGCTTAAGTGTAAAAAATAATTTTATTGGTCTGTCACGCTTAAGTTTGAGATAGCAATTCTATTCTTCTGTCACGTTTAAATTTAAGTCTTGTATTCTTTTATTTTTTTATTTGCAAAAGACAAGAAACTTTTACTAACTCATTTCTCGCAGGAAAAACAGATAAGCAGTTTTTAAATGGGGTTTTAAGTGTTTCCTGAATAAAAAGATAACATTAACATTAAAAGATAAAAACATTAAAAAAAATCGTTTCTGATTTGATTCTAAAGAAAATAGTTTCATATTTCCGACTGAATTTCAACCATTCAGCATTTTTACACATTTACTCAGTTATGTTTCGTTTGTCTGATTTATGGCATATCGAACGCTTTTTTTTAGGGGGGGGGGGCGATTTTAATCAAGAGTAGAAAATTGGATATTGCGTTTATTTTCGACAACCTCGTAACTTCCGTTTCCTTTATTTTGTTCTTTAATTCTCACATTTCATGAGCGATATTTCTGACAAAGAGGGAAGAATTGCTGTTTTCTGAATCATAATCTATTCCATCTGACACTTAACGTCGGCAAGTTTTTGATCTTAAAGAAGTATATTTTAGCTTCTTGTAGTAGTGTAATGTCGCAGGGACAAACAAACAAAGTAAATAAATAAATCCGGGTCGCCATTTTTTCTTTTTAAACAAAAGTGTTACTCTCCTGACAGCATTTAAAAAGTCTCTTGTTGCCACACGTCCATTTAACTGGTAGTTTTCCTCTTTCTTCCGACCGCACACTGACCACAGCCAGCCCATTCTCGCCTTCACTTTACACATTCATCTCCTTCAATGCCGACTTTGTTTCTCCTCGACCACATGGTGTCGTTTTCTTTCTTTTTCTTCAGACGTAAGCCCAATCACACTTGCCAATTTGCATACGTGTTCAAAAGCTACTCCTGCTGCTAATACAATCGCTTGCCATCCACCCTTCACTTGCTGCTGATATTTACATAGGCGCTCTGTTACAGTAGTATTTTTAGCTCGATGTAGTAGTATGTTTAGTTTTATGTAGTAGTATTTTTAGCTCCATGTAGTAGTATTTTGAGCTCGAAGTAATAGTATTTTTAAGCCCCATGTAGTAGTATTTTTTAGCTCCATATAGCAGTATTTTTAGCTCCATGTAGTAGTATATTTTAGGACGATCTAATAGTATTTTAAGCTCAATGTAGTAGTGTTTTTAGTTTCATGCAGTAGTATTTTAGCTCCATGTATTAGTATTTTTTAGATTCATGTAGTAGTATTTTTTAACTCCATGTAGTAATATTTTTAGTTCCATGTAGTAGTATTTTAAGCTCTATGTAATAATATTTTAGCTCGTTGTAGCAGTATCTTTTAGCTCCATGAAGTAGTATTTTTAGCTCTATGTAATAGTATTTTTAACTCCATGTAATAGTATTTTTTAGTTTCATGCAATAATATTTTTAGTTCCATGTAGTAGTATTTTGTTACTTCCATGTAGTAGTATTTTTATTTTTTAGTTCCATGTAGTAGTATTTTAGCTCGTTGTGCTAGCAGTTTTAGCTCGATGTAGTAGCATTTTTAGCTCCATGTAGTAACATTTTTAGCTCCATGTAATAGTATTTTTAGCTCCACGTAGTAGTATTTGTCGCTCCATGTAGTAGTATTTTTAGCTCCATGTAGTGGAATTTTCTAGCTCAATGCAGTAGTATTTTTAGCTGCTTGTAGTAATATTTTTAGCTCCATGTAGTAGTATTCTTTAGCTCCATGTAGTAATATTTTTAGATCCATGTAGCAATATTTTTAGCTCCATGTAGTCGTATTTTTAGCTCCTTACATCATCTTGGCTGGAGCGATTCCATAAAACATTCTGTATTTAGTGATTTTAATTCATTTTATTTTATTTTATCCTTTTTTTTGTCCCGTTTCATAATATTAAGAATGAATTCAGGTCAAATTTCCATTGCCTATGCCTATATATAGCTGGATTTAAAATAAATGAAGTCAATGACGTAGCAAAGGCAGGGACGGTAGGTGAGGTCCACCCTGGGCGGCACATGCCAGGGAGCAGCATTTTGAGAGGCAGGGGGAAATAGAAAATAGAAAAATCAAAATAATAAAAATCTATCAAAAAATCTGAACTTTTATACCAAAATAAGTTTTTTAAGCTCGTAATATGTTTTTGTGTTTCATATGTGCAATACTGTTTTAAAACGAAGTTTAGATTCTTGCTTGTAATTTCATGAAAATAAATATTTTGAGGACTTCCTTTTTACATGGAGTTTCGAAGAATGCAATACTCCTCATCGAAGAGAAGAGGTTTGCAGAATATACAATAAATTTTACAAGTCAACGCATCACAGGAAAACATAATATGAAATTTATCATACTTGCATCAAAAAAGTCATATTAACAGTTTTTAGACAGTTTTTAGGGATTCAAAGAGATTGGGAAAGCCAGAAACGCGAGAAGGGGAGAAAAAGGATATGATAAAAATCCAACAGGAAAGACGGTAAAATCCAGTGAAGGAAAGTGCGAAATGGATTTATTGGAAATCCAATGGTAATCCATAAGGAAACAGAAATATGAATATAAATATAAATGTCCAGGGTAAAACAGAACTTCAAGAAAAAGCATCAGGTCGTGGAGAAGTGAAAAAGAAGCAAAATGGAGAGTGTTAAACTGGGGCTTTTAAATGAGATTATTAAAAAATCAAAAGGAGAGGGGAGTAAGAGAAAGGGGGAAGAGCAGGTAGAGAGTCATCTTTCTGAATCTATTTTTAGAACAAATAAATATGGGTCAGTAAGGGTCAATGTGACTCAGACAGAAATATAATTCTGGTTGATTAATTTTAAATTTGGAAAGAAGTAAATTGGGGGATAGGAATACAATGGGGTAATGAATTAATACAAAAATTATAATTGTACGCGTATACATATATACATATATAAATGTACAAATGCATACACACACATACACACACCCACACACCCACACACACACACATGTATATATATATATATATGTATAGATAGATAGAATAAAAATAAAATAATGTGAAATAATGTAGGAAAAATGAGACTTAAAGAAAAAAAATACATGCCTAAGCAAATGAGATATATATTCATTTTGAGTATATATTTTTCTCTCTGTAAACCAAATATTAACATATATATATATATATATATATATATATATATATATATATATATATATATATATATATATATATTAGCATTTCAGCGTGTTTCGGGGGGTGCAAAGAAAAAAGTGGTAGTAGGAAGGCAGGCTCAAACTCGTACCGCGAAGGAAGAAAAGAACGTGAAAAAAACGTGACGTCTTTGCTGTTATGACTAGCGCCAAACCGGAAATGACGTAGGTTTAAATTAAGGGTAGACAATCGAAAAGAGGGGATGACTTTCGACAATATTGGTGAAAAAAGCGACCCCTCCCTGTAGAAAAGTGAATAAATTAATGTTTTTAACAAATTTTTCGTTGTCGTCTGAAAGGTCGAACTTAAAAACGATACTGATCTTGTGGAAATCCGCCGCCTCTATTGAAAGTTTTAGGCAGACATGGAAACATAATACATACATTTATATATTGGTAGCTCAAATTTTCGACCCAAACACAATATCGTTGTCAATTATTAATCTACAGACTCAAAATCTGATATACAGGGTACTGAGATTTGGGAAAATCTTTGTAATCCGTTTTCGGCCAGAAATTTGGTTGTTAAGGGGTCAAAGTTCAACGATTTGACCTTTGAGAACTCTACCAAACTCCTCCGACAATTTGGAGTCTAAACACTTGAAATTTTAGATATAGGTTCCTTGAACATGGAGCTTACTTAATAACTTGATTTAAGCCCAAAACAATAAATGCTAAGGGGGGTCGTAATAGGGGTCAAAGTTAATAAAAGTTTGACCTCTGCGGTTTCTACCAAATTACTCAGACAATTTCTGGTCTAAACATTTGAAATTTGACATAACGGTTATTCAGAGATAGAGTAAACTTTTTAATCGGTTTGGCTCGAAAATTTGCGCTATCAATACATAAATGTATGTATATTTGCATGCCTGCCTAAAACTTTCGACAGAGGCGACGAATTTTCACAAGATCAGTATCGTTTTGAAGCCCAATCCTTCAGATGACAAATACCGAAAAATTGGCTGAAAACATTAATTTCTTCCCTCTCAACTGGGCCCTTTTCTACAGGGAGAAGTCGCTTTTTCCGCCGATATTTTCGAAAGTTATCCACTCTTTTTGATTGTCTAGCCTTAATTTAAACCTACGTCACTTCCGGTTTGACAGTTTTCGTAACAGCAAAGACGTTTTTTCCCCGCTCTTTTCTTCCTTCACAGTACGGGTTCGAGCCTGCCTTCCTACTGCCACTTTTTTTTGTTGCTCAACATACACCTCCAAACACTCGGGCAACGCCGGTGTGAAATGGTAGTATATATATATATATATATATATATATATATATATATATATATATATATATATATATATATATATATATATATCCTTGTACTTTTTTGTAGAAAAAGAAATCCCATACAGTGCTCTATTATTAGGGAAAAAACCTTTCTCGAAATAAGAGCAATATGTTTTTTTTGTATAATATATACAGGAATTTAAATTTATATCGGTAGTCGGTACCGATGGTTTTAAGCCCGGTAGTTGAGGATTGCTCTTAATGTCCGCCTCGGGATATAGAGTTCCGGTTCCGGTTAAAGACAGATGAGAGTCGGCTGAAGAGAGCCTGAGGCGGACATTAAGAGCAGTCCTCAACTACCGGGCTTAAAACCGTCGGTACCGACTACCGATATAAATGTAAATTCCTGTATATATTATACAATATATATATATATATATATATATATATATATATATATATATATATATATATATATATATGGGGTGGAAAAGGTTCCTGTAAGCCGTGGTGAAGGCAACCTTTCTAGGAGAAGCAAATCTCTGATTTAAAAAACCATAAAGCGGGAGACTAGTACACGCATTAAGCTGGTCTGCAGTTTAATTTGTTGCTGGCTATCTTGCTCTTGCTTGTTGCCGGATCTCAACATTTGGAACCGAGAGAGAGACTTAGCTGTCGTACAAAGCTAAGACTCTGTAACATCATCTTTATATAGATACTCCCTCAGGCATTTGGGCTCATGGACTTTAAGTGTCTGAGGGAGTGGCACTCGTTTGACAAGATGTTGCAATCATCATCATCATATGTATATAATGGGTATTTGAAAAGTAATCAGGTGATGAGTACTGTAAAGTGTTAAACCAAAAACAGGCTGCAAAGACTTTGCAAATATAAAAAGCCAAGAAAAAAAAAAAAACAAGATTAATTTGTCATTTTGTTCTTATGCAAAAGTACGCGGTGAATTTTTACGTTCATCCCGTTTTAATGCTCACCATATGCTATTCAATAAAAACATCCAGATATTTTATGTATCAGCCATAAGTCTTCCAAGTGGAAAGGTCTCAAAAGAAAAAGAAACATTTTTTATATATAATTTCAACAGGGGTAGAAAAATACTAAAACAAATAAAAAAGACCCGAAACAAATAGGGGGGGGGAGCAAGAATAAAATGTTCTTCTTTAGAGACATTTTCTGGGTGCGTCCACGTCTCTCTATGAGGAGCTTTGTCTGCTTGCTGCTCTATCTGTCGCACTCAAATTGCATCCTCATCACTACACGTCACTACATGTATTGATGAATCTTACTTTAGAAGCGCCAAACCATATCTTTATAGACTGTTAATCGCTTTACATTTAAACTAATCTTTTGTTTGTATTATTTGAATTATTCAGACTACTGTTCTCATCTTGCGTTATCTGTACAACGTTTCGGCCTATGTAACCTCCGACCTTCTTCATGTATATCTTGTGGAACTCAGGAATCTTTCTGTTGAACTCGGGAATCTACAGGGAATTTTGAACGAAACTCTTTATTTGATCCATGGGAGTAGCTTGCTCTTATTCTGTCAGCCATGATTGAGTAGAAATCTATAGTAATTCGCAGTTATATTCTTAATATCGCCTGCACTGAGGATCGAACCTTCAGCTTGCAAAAGATTGTCACTTAGATCTGACTAACACCTAGTACTTTATCCATTACGCCACGTGTCCGTAAATAAGTTTGAAATAACATTTTCATTAATTTCATAGTCAATTTGTCATCAAACTTATTCTTATTATTTGTATTATTCGGCCTAATGTTACTGAGTGCCATTCACACAGCATTTTCGTCGATTGGTAACCTTTGACCTTCTTCAAGAATATCTTGAACTTCTCCAAGTACTCTAACCACTGCGCTACTGGTTCTTGACACAAGGACATATGATGCAGTGATTATAATTCAGTTGGAAAAGTGACCTTATTCTGAAGATTGAAGGTTCAGTCCTCAATATGGCTGACCTGAAAATACAATTTCGAATTACTTAGGACTTGTACCCAGTCATGGCTGACGGAACAAGAGCATGCTACTCACGTTAATTAAATAAAGGGTTTTGTTCAAGAATTCATGCAGATTACCGAGTTCGACAGAAAGATTCCTGAATTCAACAAGGTACACCTGAAGAAGGTCGGAGGTTACATTTTCTCGATGAGGATTGATTATTCGTATCATTTGGATTATTCGGACTGTCATGTTGTTGTATCTAATCAGGGTGAACGTCGTGTGATTGTCTAGTGGTTAGTCTATTAAATGATATGTTCATAGGCCGTTTTGTGCATGTGTGTGTGTGTGATACATGTATTTTAAGACATACCTTCCTGCGTCGGATGTTGGTCTATCTGGATTCATCTCGTGTCTTGGAGGGAGACTGGTACTTGTTGGACAAAGATTCAATCACTCCAAAACGATGAATTGGTTTTATAGTTTATTCACTTTCCAGATGTCTTGCAGAAGGATGGAAAGTGAATCTCTGGCTTACGTGGTTTCTCTTGGTCTCATTTCTACACACGTCAGCGTCCCCCCCAGTGAAAGGGAGGAGACGTCTGTGAAGCCGTCCGTCACCTTCTAAGTCCAAACCAAATCTCCTCGATTCAGCTAACCTGATCACGTGACTCACATGCAATCCGATCAGCTGATCCTGACTTCCGGTCAACGTGTCTACAATATAATTTACCACCTTCCTCTCTCTCTCTCTCTCTCTCTCTCTCTCTCTCTCTCTCTCTCGATCCATTCTCTAACAGGACTACTGTTCTCATTTTAATTATTATTTTCACAACGTTTCAGTCGATGTAACCACCAAGCTTTTTCGGATCTATTTTGTTGATTTCAGGAATTTTTTTTTATTAAACACGGAGATCTGTGCCGACTTTTGAGCCGAACCTTTTATTTAATCCACAGGGGCAACGTGCTTTGTACAAGTCTTAAGTTGTATTTTGAGGGTTGTTCACACTGAGGATTGAACCTTCAACCTCCAGAAAAGTGTAATTTACAACTGAATTTTACCAAGTACTTTATCCACTAGGCCATGAGTCCGTGGCGTAGTGGATAAAGTACTTGGTATTTGAATAATCAATCCTTATCTCCAAAATTCGGGAACATATTGCGACACGTGTGAAATATTGCGACACGTGTGAAATATTGTGACACGTGTGAAATAGAATTTTCAATCATTTACATTGGTTTGAAATTTTTGTTCGTTTGTCATGCTTTTGTGTAAAATAGAATTTCCTTTGGTCTGTAATATTTAAGACCAAAATAACATTTTCAATAATCAATAATGCTTAAGTCTTAAAAAGCTTTCTTGTCAGTTTGTAATGCTTAAGTTTGAACAAGCATTTTTGTTTTTGGTCTAGCATACATTCATTAACAGCATTTTTATTAGTCTGTCGCGCTTAATTTTGAAATAGGATTATTGCTTGTCATGCTTAAGTTTGAAATAACATTTGCTTTGGTCTAACATACTATCCTTGAAATAGCATTTTTGCCAAGTTAGCAAGCTTAAGTTTGAAATCGAATTTTCGTCAGACTGTCACGTTTAAGTCAGAAACAGCATTTACAAAGCAAAATAAAAAAAAAAGATTTATGGACACATCTGAAAAATATCTGTTCTTGTTTGCTCGAAGAATTGCAACTTTGGTACAATGGAAGCTTAAAAAACTTAAAGATGCATAATCTTGGAGAATCTTCCAGGAAAAAGGAAAACTTGAAGAGCTTAAGTATAAAAAAAATGGCAGCTTCTTATGTTGAAAGTAGAGATAGATTTTTGAGATTGCCACTTAACCCATTTTTTGAGCATCACACATAAAATATACTTTTGAATTTTTTTTCTTCGTTTAATAAAATATTATTGCCCCTGCCTATCACTCAGGCAAATCTAAATGTTCGGAATAAAAAGCAAACTATATTTGTTGAGCTCTAATTCTCACAATTCATTTCCCATAAAATTTGAAGAACCACACACACACACACACACACACACACACACACACACACACACACACACACACACACACACACACACACGCACATATATATATTAGCCTGACAATTTCTTATGATGAAACTTAATTGCTCTCTCTCTCTCTCTCTCTCTCTCTCTCTCTCTCTCTCCCTATATATATATATATATATATATATATATATATATATTTAAATATATATATATATATATATATATATATATATATATTTAAATATATATATATATATATATATATATATATATATAATTTAAAGGAGATTAGAACAATAGTCTAAAGAGCTGATTGTATTTCAATGTAACAGTGAAATTACTAGTTTAATTAAAATACAGGAAAGAGAAAGTGCTCGTTGTAATTTAGATATATAATAAGCTCGATAGGTAAATATCCTAGAGGTAATTCAATATTAAGTAATGTGATTGATAATTTAAAATTTAAAAATCAAATTATAATTAAATTAAAAATCCGTTTCATAAGAAGGAACAAAAACAAAATCAATTATCTGTACGATCGTTTCGGAAAACATTGCTTTTTATTGTGGTAGACATCAAGTTACGGACAATAATTATTACATATAGTTTTTTAATAAGCAAGGTCTCCTCGTCAGCAAATTTTGAAGGGTTTTTATTAAATTTAAAAGACACCATTTTTTTTTTTTTTTTTTTTTACACAGTGATCACCACTTATCAAAGCCCGGAAGCCACTCAGGGATAAGGGTTATTGCAAGTACATTACGTTAGTGTGGAGATTTTATGGAGTGTTTACTTAAGGGGGCGGTTCATTAGGAATTTGTTAACATTAGACTTGAAGACATCCAAGTTGTAGTTCGGAGGGAAGCAGGCAGACGGAACAGAGTTCCACAGGCGTGCAGTTCTAAGAAAGAAGTTTTGTTCATAGAATCCGCGTTTTGATTTAGGCACAGATATAGAGTGGGGGAAATTTTTCACAGTGGATTCAGCTAGACGGGTGTTTTTTCGTGAAAGATTGGCGAGGGGGGACCAGGGATTGGAGTTCAGACGAGCACCTGCCATGAAAATAACGATAAAACAAGGATAGGCTCGCAACGTCTCTTCTGTGAGAGAGGGGTTGCAGGGTAGAGAAAAGGGCATACCCCACTAAGCCACGAAGTCTATTTTGTACTCTGTCAAGGCATGATAGGCTGTTTTTGGCAGCTCCTGCCCAGATATGGCAACAGTATTCCATCCTTGGACGTACTTGACTTTTATATAGATAGAGAATTGCATCAGTAGTGAGATATCTTCTGGAGCGGTAGAAGGATCCCACCATCTTTCCAGCGACCTTGGCAACAGACTTGATGTATGTGTTCCATTTCAGATCAAGAGTAAAGGTCAAACCCAGAAGCTTGTCAAAACACCATAAATAAACCTAGCATTAAAAGTAAGGCAGATGTATCTTTTAATTTTTCGCCTTTTGAAATCAGGAACTATGGTTAAAATACTCATATATATGTTTGCTATACCTTTTCACCTTATTATTTACACAGACACACAGACAGACAGACAGACAGACACACGGGCACAATATATACTAGCATGGGTGCCTGGCGTTACCCGGGTGTTTGGAGATGTATGCTGATAAAAAAAAAAAAAAAATCAAAAACGGTCCATTTTTTTTCATTTTACCAGTATTATGACCCCTTAAAATTTATTGTTTTGGGCTCAAATCAAATTATTAAGTTAGATCCATGTCCAAGGAACCTATATCTAAAATTTCAAGTGTTTAGGCCCAAAATTGTCTGAAGAGTTTGGTAGAGTTCCTAAAGGTTTAATCGTTGAACTTTGACCCTTTAACAGCCAAATTTCTGGCCAAAAACGGATTACAAAGATTTTCCCAAATCTCAGTAACCTGTATATCAAATTTCGAGTCTGTAGACTGAAAATTGACAGAATTATTACGTAGGGAAACACAGACAGACACATAGACAGACACACAGACACGTTCACTTTTATAGATATACTAGCATTTCGGCACGGTCTTACCCTGGTTTTTGGAGGTGTATGCTGAGCAAAAAACAAAAACAAAAACAAAAAAAAGGTCAATTTTTTTAATTTTGACCCTATTATGACCCCTTAAAATTTATTGTTTTGGCTCAAATCAAGTTATTACGTTTAGATCCATGTCCAAGGAACCTATATCTAAAATGTCAAGTGTTTAGACCCCAAATTGTCGGAGGAATTTGGCAGAGTTCTCAAAGGTCAAATCGTTGAACTTTGACGCCTTAACAACCAAATTTCTGGCTGAAAACCGATCACAAAGATGTTCCCAAATCTCAGTACTCTGTATATCAAATTTCGAGTCTGTAGACTAAAAATTGAAAGAGTTATTCCGTAGGGAAATGTACACAGACAGACAGACAAACACACGGACCCGTTCACTTATATATATATATATATATATATATATATATATATATATATATATATATATATATATATATATATCTCAAGCTGAATGTGTGTGTGTGTGTGTGTGTGGTCACGAACGAATAGGCTCCTATATGATTGACTATTTTAAAAAACTGATCACATATAATGATAGAAGATGTATCGAGACACAGGGATGGATAGGTTTGGTCTGGCAGAACGGTGGTTCATTAAAATTGTGGGGTCTGCGTCCGCGTCTGGTTCACAAAGTATGCAAAAACAAAAGGAATCCATCTTATAAGTCTGAACTTTCAGCATTATTGCGTCAGACATGGCAAGAAATTCTGCAAGATATTCGTCAACTAGACAACACCATGCCTAAAAAGGTCCTAGCATTAAAAAAGCAAAGGAAATGTTAACCAAGTATTAGTTATTAAATATTTGGCCATTTATTTTTGATTTTGTTCTATAAATTATATCTTTATTGAAATAAACTGTTTCTATGGGTGTCTATTCTTTTATCTCATGTCATATATATATATATATATATATATATATATATATATATATATATATATATATATATGACTACTTAATTTACTCACATAAAATTAATATACGAAAGTATAGATTTATGCGTAAACTTGAAGTATTTACTTCAAAAGTGCTTAATACGTAGGTAGAGCTAGTTAGTAATTTATAAAATATATATGTCGATTAAGCTACACTGAATATTCCACGTTTCATCCACTCTAGGACTCTTCAGGCTTATGCCTGAAGAGTCCTAGAGTACTATATATATAGTCCTGAGGAGTCCTAGAGTGGATGAAACGTGGAATATTCAGTGTAGCTTAATCGACATATATATTTTATAAATTACTATATATATATATATATATATATATATATATATATATATATATATATATATATATATATAGGCCTGTGAAAATGTAGGCATATTTCAATAATGATTAACAATCTTTTTTGACTTTACGGAACGTTTTATTTTTAAAAATTATTGATCAGTTGAATAAAATCTTAGACTTTGGAATCTTGCAAAATTGTGTCAGGATCTGGACCAGTACTCATTTCTGATAAGCATTTTTATTATATATGTTTTCGAATTAATTTCAGACTGAATAAATTTGACATTTGCTTCATTTGGGGACAGCACCCTGACACATCTTTTCTGCTTGAAGTCTCACTCACCAAAGAGACAGAAAATCCCCGTCTGGAAGTCATGTTATTTCGTTGGCTTCTTTTCTGGGCACCTTTGACCTTCACGGTGACACGTTTCCATTAAAACAGCACACTCGTTAAGTAACAGCATGATATATTTCTAAAACAAAATCTTGTTTGTAACACGCAATTCTTGCACGTTACAAACGAATATTTAAAAATCAAACTTCAATCAACACAATCGTTTTTTTAACCTCTGACCGCCAGAATTTTTGTTATGCAATAAATTTTTTAATCATGGAAAGCATGCAAACCCCTCATTCACTTGTTGATTCATGCATAAACCTGTACTTTGAAGACCAGTTGGGATGACAAGCCATGAGAGTAAGAAATGTTGCTTTTTTGAAAGGCGACTTAAAAGTACAATTTGGCAGTAAAGGGTTAAATATACTTTCATCGAATAAAATTACGCCGACACTTATTGTTTAGTTTATTATAATTTATTATTCATATATATAGCGTTTTATTTTTTATTACCGTATCTTTCTGTTAAGTTACATTATTGTTTCAGCTACCAGGCCGTTTTATTTTGGCCGTCTGTAGCTTCTTCAGACTTTTGCAGAAAGTTTCTGTAAAAGTCTAAGGAAGCTACAGACGCCCCCCCCCCAAAAAAAAAACGGCCGGGTAGCTGAAACAAAAATGTAACAACAGAAAGATACGGTAATAAAAAATAAAACGCATATTTGCTCTACAACAGTAGTGAGCACTTTCTTCAGTTTTTATTAATTACCATTTCTACTATATATATATATATATATATATATATATATATATATATACAGACAGATAGAAAGAGAGAGAGAGACAGATAGACAAACAGACAGATGGACAGAGAGTTTGTGTGTGTGTGTGTGCGTGTGTGTGTATATGTGTGATATATATATATATATATATATATATATATATATATATATATATATATATATATATATAGAGAGAGAGAGAGAGAGAGAGAGAGATTTCACGACATCAGTCCTCAGTCATGTGCACGTCTCTGCTTTGGGGATAGCATGTAAAAATATGTCTGTCCTCCTTTAAAGCGAGGAGAAAGGTTTCATCGAAAGTGCTATATCTACAGCAGATGTGCTAACAGTTGTATCTCATGGAACTATCGACGGAGGCTTCCTTTCTAGGGCAATTGCTCTTGACATATCAAAGGCCTTTGATAGGGTATGGCATAAAGGTCTACTCCACAAAATGAGTGAGAGAGGTTTCATCGGAAGTCACGTGATTTGCATAACTTCGGTTCAATGTCACGTTCTGATACCTTTAACCCCTAACCCTAACCCTAACCAAAACGACCATTACTATATAAGTTTCATGTGAACATTTGTCTTATATTTTGCCTTTATTTCTTTTTCAATTTTATTCTACATCAACACATCATATCACATTCCCACATATATTTACAAGATATCTGCACACATGTTTTTTTTTTGTGTCCTTGTTTGACTTTCTGCCAAGATCATCGTTCCAGAAATGGTCGGCTCTTTGACATGAAGCTTGCTTTGTTGTTACTTAATGCGATTTATCAAGATGTCAGATTGTGAAAGGGAGAGGAAATTTTGGAGAGAAAAGGGAGATGCAAGAAGAAAGCGACCGCCATTACTAATAAGTGATTATGTGATTGTTTTATTTTGCATGACAGATTCGAACATTTGGCAATGTAAATATTATATTTATTGCAGTATCTGTATATATGTGGGTGAATCATGTGTTAATATGTGTGTGTGTGTGTGTGTATGTGTGTGTGTGTGTGTGTCTTCGTTAAGGCATGCATCTAAGAGAAAGCAAAACTTCGATGTGGAAGTTGATGTCTACTGCCTGCGTTAAATTGTGTCGACTGAAAGTAAGATTGGTTGCAAAATGTGTGGATCGATTTACACAAAGCCTTCATCACTATAAGTAAATCATTTGTGTGGATTTCGGACAATTAATTGTTTCGTGAAACTGATGGAAGAATACATACATACATACATACATACATATATATATATATATATATATATATATATATATATATATATATATATCCATTCATATATATATATATATATATATGTATATATATCCATTCATATATATATATATATCTCCATTCATGTGTAATCACCTTTTTCTTCACCATATTCCCTCTGCTTCACTTTTTTTTTGTTTTCAAGTAAGATCTTTGACTTACTTGTTGTTTCATCAAATACTTTTGCATGCAACATCCGATCCTGCATTTTGCTAATTCCTGCCCTCTTATGAGAAGGAAAGTATTTCTTCGAAACTCCGGGGATTAAGGACTATCCACTTATCTAGTGTTTCCTTTTCAGATTAAATATGTTTTTAACTCATTTCAAAGTGTTTTTTTAACATGTTTTATTAATTGTTTGCTCGTATATATATATATATATATATATATATATATATATATATATATATATATATATACATATATATATATATATATATATATATATATATAAAATCGAGATAAGTCACAGATTAAAGATCAAGTGAAATATCCTGTTAGATATTACATTGAGGTAATACAAGTTTGTATGAAATTCCTTTTCCTATAACTATTATTCACCGTTCAAATATCATTTTCAATATATGTGCTGAAAAGCAAAATACGTGTTTATTTACGGCTGAACATTTTGCTAACCGCATTTCATTTCCTCTGATGATATGAGCCATTATTGAAAAATCCGTGGATTAAGGAAATAAACATAACTCCCCTCTATATATTCATTGTGTCGAACAATAAATTCTTAACTTGAATATATGTGTTTATATTTTGATTTTCAGAATTTAACTTTAATCACTAAACTTTATATATATATATATATATATATATATATATATATATATATATATATATATATATATATATAATAAAAAGTCTATATATGCTGTCCATCTTCCCGCTTATTTCTTTCAGCATGTTAAAATTTTCAATTCTAGAAGCATCTGTTTCGTAGCGCAGAACCATTCATATAATTATCATGTCAATTTTTTAATCTTTTCCGCCCTGACTCATCAGAAGAATAGTAACTCATCAACTTTAAAATAAAATAAAAAATGAATATTTGCATGATGACAAAAATACGAAAAAAATCGGAAGAGTAATTGCATCTTTAATTTTAATATATATTATTATATTATTATATTATTATTATCTAATATATATTATTATTTAATATATATTAGGTTGGCAGAGATGTAAGTGACAAAGCTTGCTGCAGACTTTTACGGCCGAGTCATCAAAAGAGGCTGGCAGAAGTGCATTGATAATGGTGGTGACCATGTAGGAGAATGAATTCTGGAGTACAGAAAATCGCTGGTTTTAATGATATAACTTTCGTCTTCGTAGTTCTTGAACGTTTTAGTTTTTTAATTTAAAAAAATAGGCCTTACTAAGTATGCACACGCCGAAAGATGTTAGAGACACGAGAAAAGGGCGCAGACAATCCTAGAGAGCAAACGATTAAAGTAGTTGCAATCGTTTAGACACTAAAATATCACAAATAGGGAAGACCCCCTCCCTTTCTCGCTTTTTTCTTACTCTTTGGCTATTTTCAATAAGTTGCATGTCACGTATCTTTAATCAGGCAGAAAGCAAAAGCGAAAAGGCGAATATAACAGAGAAGGGCAGAGAAACATAACTGAAATCCGGTCAGAAGAAAGGTAGGGGAGATCAAGGGATCAGATTGGTAACCCTAAGACACGTACAAAATACACAAATAATATATATATATATATATATATATATATATATATATATATATATATATATATATATATATATATATATTAAATATATTA
This sequence comes from Euprymna scolopes, assembly GCF_053919585.1. Taxonomy (NCBI): domain Eukaryota; kingdom Metazoa; phylum Mollusca; class Cephalopoda; order Sepiida; family Sepiolidae; genus Euprymna; species Euprymna scolopes. The sequence continues at coordinate 105,545,118 of NC_136507.1, forward strand.
AATCCCCGAAACAGTGTTTCATGGTAAACAACTGATGATCCCTTGAAAAATAAATTATTGGTATTATAGTAAATTCGAGAGCGAGTTGATGCAGTGATTGCAGGTGATTAAATGACTTACTGACTAGATGGTTTTCTAACGAATGATAAAAATTTTTTTTTTTGTTAAAAACTTCCAAGACTATATATATATATATATATATATATATATATATATATATATATATATATATATATATATATATATATGATTTCCCTCACTCTTTTCCTAAACCTAAACGTGGATTTCATGAACACAGCTTCTTTCTTAGAACTGCCCGTCTGTGGAACTCTCTTCCGTTTCCCTACTTTCTAGCTGACTACAATATGGTCGTCTTCAAGTCCAACGTAAACAAGTTCTTGATGAGCCGTTTCATTAAGTAATCCAATTTACCAAATTTCCACTCACGATTACTACGACATTGCCCCATTAACTACCGTACACACATTAACACTTATCCTCGAGTGGTGTCCGGGCCTCGATAAGAGGTGACTCCTTATATATATATATATATATATATATATATATATATATATACAGGCCGCCCCGCATTGTCCGATCGTAAAATACACTTAAATATGATATTTTGATTAATGCTGATTTCGTATTTATTATTATTTTATATTGGACCCAATATATAGTAATGATTTTATAAGTTAAAAAAAACAAACAAAAAAAAACAAACTCGTACGCCACTACCGAGAATCGAAACCAAAACGTTTAGCTGACGATTTATTTTTTTCCTTTGGCTTTAATACCTGAGTTACGAAGGCATGTTCGCTGCAAGACTAAAAATTAAAACATGAACCAATAGCGATTACGTTACGCAAGCATATTCGCAATGCTGTCGTTTGACCTTTACCTGGCAAATTCCATTTTTTTTTCACACTTTTATACCGATTTTCCCCGGCTAAAACCCAAATATAAAAGTTTGCATGGGTTCGAATACCCTATATATTAAGTTTCATGTCTGTAGACCAAAAACTGGCAGAGGAGTTTGGTAAGCAACATTTTTTAAACAAATATATACATAGAAAGAGGTTTGTGTTTACTATAACCTTTTTACGCAAATATTATGCAAGTATAAATCATGTAGAATATCTGCATGAATATAATTACACGTAATAGTTAACTAAAAATGATCATTCCATCAAAAAACCGAAACAACTAATACAGAATTAATTAAAATGAATGTTTAAAAAATATGCAAATTAGCTATATCTTTTGCTAGTGAATGCAATTCCACGACTCATATATAACAAAGTTATATTTTCTTCTATTATATAAACCTGTTTAAATGTATGTATGTATGTATGTATGTATGTATGTATGTATGTATGTATGGATGGATGGATGTCTGCCTAAAACTTTCGAAGGCAATGGATTTTCACGAGATCGGTATCGTTTTGAAGCTCGACCCTTCGGACAACAAATATCGAAAAATTGTCTAAAAACATTAATTCCTTCACCCTCAACTCGGCACTTTTCTAAAGGGAGGGGTCGCTTTTTTCACGAATACTTTCGAAAGTCACCCCCTCTTTTCAGTTGACTAGCCTTCATTTAAACCTTCATCACTTTCGGTTTGGCGATGGACGCAACGGCAAAGACGTCACGTTTTTTTTTCACATTCTTTTCCTCCTGCGCGGTGCGGGTTCGAGCCTGCCTATGTAGCACAACTTTTTTTTTTTTTTTTTTTTTTTGCTTATCAGACACCTCCAAACACCCGGGCAATGCCGGGCACCCAGGCTAGTTTTAAATAAATAGAAAAAAGTTTTTTTTTTATATGTATATCAATACACAAAAACACCAAGTTTATAGGAGTATGTATGTATGTATCTATCTATCTATCTATCTATCTATCTATCTATCTAACCATCATCATCGTCGTAATGAACGTTGAGGATTTGTGCCGTTATGATCGCATGTTCAATTTAAAAGCTGTACTAGCGGCGAAGCGAACGTCTCTTGCTGTGTATTTTGGATTGTTTTACTCTTTTACTCATGTTGAATTCACTTATTCGTAACAACCATCATCATCGTCATCATGAATGCCCCCTTCATGTATATTCTACATGTAAGTGTATGTGTACGTGTATGTGCATATGTATGTACATGCGTGTATGTATACATGCATGTGTGTATGTGCATGTTGTCATGTGTGTTTGTGTGTGTTCTTGCATATGTATGTTTCCGTGCATCTGTTTGTATGCATGCTTGTATGTGTACGTGTAGATGTTTATTTCGATGTATGTGTGGGGTGGAGAGGACTCCCCAAAGCCTTGTTATGGCAACCCCTTTGGGTGAAGCAAATCTCTGATTAAAAAAAAACAAACAAAGAAAAAACAAAAAAAAACATAAAGCGGGAGACCAGTACCCGCATTAAGCTGGTCTGCAGTTTGACTTGTTGCTGGCTATCTTGCTCATGCTTGTTGCTGGAGCTCAACATTTTGAACAGAGAGAGAGAGAGAGAGAGAGAGAGAGAGAGAGAGAGAGAGAGAGAGAGAGAGAGAGAGGGACTTAGCTGTTGTACAAAGCTAAAACTCTGTAACATTGTATTTGTATAGATACTTCCTCAGGCATTTGTCTATAAAAAATTGCCCGTGGCGATGGAAAAATTGCCACGCGTGTAGCCCTGAAATGCTGGAAGCATGTAATAATTGATCTGCCATCATTCTATATATGCATATGTGTATGTATGTATTATGTATGTATGTATGTATGTATGTATGTATGTTAATATATGTACTAGTGTACGTATGTGTATATATATCTATTTGTATATGTATGTATATATGTATGCGTGTATGTATTTTTATTTATTTATTTTTTGTGTATATATGTTTATGTGTGTTTGTATGTATTTGTGTGTATGTATGTATATATATATGCATATATATGTATGCGTATAAGTGCATATATATGTAGGTAACCTTATGTGCATGTGTGTATATGTGCATACATGTATATATATGTATGTGAATATGTATGTATATGTGTGTATGTATTTGTATATGCTTGTATACATGTGTATGCATATGTATGTATATGTGTGTGCATGTGTGTATGTATATGCTTGTATATAGTAATTGTCTGTATTTTTGAGATGAGTTGTTTTCATTGATTGAGATTGTCGGACTGACTTCCTCATCTTGGTTGTTATTGTCACAACGTTTCGGCCGTTTTGCCCTCCGGCCTTCGTCAGGTGAACGGTTTGTTAGGACAATCTCAATCAATGCTTGTATATGTTTGTATGTATGTGTTATGTGTATGTGTGTATGTATGTATGTATGTATGTGTGTATGTTCATGGGTATGTATTTGTATGTATGTGTATGTATGTGTGTATATGTATATATATGTATGTATGCCAAGGACCGTCTTCAATGTCATGTCTGCTTAAGCATGGGAATTCGCTGACAGGACTAAAAGAAAGAAAAAGGTTATCTTCGGGCTTCGGGACTTTCAGTGACTGAGGGAGTGGCACTCGTCTGACAAGACGTTGCAATCAATCAAATCATCATCTATCTATCTATCTATCGTTCCCTCTCTTTCTCACTATTTGGCTGTTTCCGGGATATCCGGAGCAAAACGTATCATAAAAGAATTAATAAAGAAATACATATTTTAAAATAAAAATCCTGCCGTGTTTGTCCATTGCAATGATTGGGAAACGCACACGACAAAGATTATCCACCTCCGCCTCGCCTCCACCGCCGCCGACTGGCAGAACCCAATATCGGAAGAATCATAAGTTCTAACCAAGCCGAACTTATAGAATCTTTCACGTGAATAAAAAAAAAATCACAAGAGCAACGCAACCCATTTTTAGATAAAGCCAAAATTTCTCGTCTTTTAATAACGAAGTTTTGTAGATTCTTTGAAGCAGAATAATTTTTTTTTTTTTTTGGAGGAAAAACTATTTTCCTTTCTTCAATTTACAAATTTACACTTCTTTCCAAATGTTTCTGATTTCAATTTTTTTTCTTGGCGGGATGTTGAGTGGGTTTTTATCACATTTTTCTGGCTTAAGCAAATAAAACCATTTCTCTGGTTTGATATTTGATTTGTTTTTCTCCATCTGTCAGAATCTCATTTGGATTTAACAAAATAATATGCAAGCAAAATTGCTATTTATATTAAAAGCTCCCAGACAGATTCTTCAGTCAATATTTTATTTATTTTTTATTTCAGACCATATATATATATATATATATATATGTGTGTGTGTGTTTGTGTGTGTGTGTGTGTGTGTGTATGTACACACACACACACACACACACACACATATATATATGGCGTAATGTAAACAAATTTTCAGGTATTTACAGTTTCTCTTCCAATTTTCGGATCTTTTTCTTATGTCTAAACGCACTTTCTTTCTTTTTTTTTTGATGGATTGATTGTTGATATTTCTTCTGATGAGTTAAAGGCAAGATAGATTTACTGATTGATATAATAATTAAGTGATTGATTTTGTGTTACGAAACAGATGCTGTCAAAAATTGTAAATGTGAACTGAATCAAAGGAATAAATTATAAGATGGTCAACATCATGAACTTTGGAATATAACTTTTTGTCATTTATTCACTATATTGTTCTGTAATTACACTTCTTAAATAAGAATTGGTATATAGTATGAGGAAATAAAGTATATAATGTGTGTGTGTGTGTGTGTGTGTGTTGGACTCTTCGATCGATTTCAATGTATGAGTTTCCGCCACAACAACTAAGTTGCTCGGAAATCGATTCAGATGATTTGTTTATAGTGGTGAAGGCTTTGTGTAGAACCAACCACATTTTTGGTATTACAGGGCAGAGAATATAATAGACTGCAGATTTTTACATCAGAGTTTCCTTCCCCTAGATGCATGTCTTAACGAAGATTGGAGGTGCATCCTTCCCAGTATTAATACGCCCCCACATACCAACCTGGAAATTTCTACGACTCAGCGCGGTACATACAGCGCCTAGCCTTCCCAAATGGTCCCCCATCTGGTACTGTCCAGGCTCAATGTTGCTTTACTTCGGCGATCTGGCGAGAAGCAGTGTGTCAACGTTATTGTGCCGTATATACATACATACATACATACATACATACATACATATATATATATATATATATATATATATATATATATATATATATATAGAGAGAGAGAGAGAGAGAGAGAGAGAGTGTGTGTGTGTGTGTGTGAGTGAGTGAGTGAGAAAATGTTTAGTTATACAAACATTATTGTATGTATATGTATGCACATATGTAGCCAATAATGTTTATATAAATAGACATACTATAAACATGTTCTGTTCATTCATCGAGAAGCATTAGTCGGAGTTTCAGTGAATTTATATCTAGGAAACTAAAACTATGGAAACATGAAGTTAAAACTGAAAATATCCAGCACTTGATTTTGATTTCAAATAATGTATTTTCAAATAAGTTTTAGTTATAATAGTTATTTACTTTATATATAATTTTAAAAAGCCGTTTTTAGTCTATCATTTAAATTACAATCGTTTTAAAACAATTATTTTTTCTTTTCGGAACGTTGAATACAAGCTGGAAAAAACAAATTCGCACAATTTTCTTATTTCAATTAAAGCTAGGCCGACAAAACTGCTGAAACAACTCGCGATATCAACGAATATGTAAAGTTAATATAACTAAAACTTATTTCAAAATACATTATTTGAAATCAAAATTGAAAATTCTGCAAATACCTTCTTTTCAACATAATATATATATATATATGTATGTGTATATATATATATATATATATATATACACACACACATATATATATATATATATATATATATATATATATATATATATATATATATATATATATATATAATGTCAGCACCTTTGAGAAACTCGTTTCTTACCGTTGAGTATTTTCAGTTGAATTAAAATGTCGGTCTATTTAGCTCTTATGTGCAGATCATCATATAATGATTAGATAACTCTGACAGACGTTAATGAACATTTAAAAAAATATATGTTTAAATTTCAACAGCATTTTCTCGCGGTTAACGGTGGCCGAATGGATTAGGTCCTTGCTAATGAAGCCAAGGATGGCTTCTGTCGCCGGGTTCGAATCTATCGATTGGTGTTAATTTTGACACCCTGCACTGATGATTCCCGAAAGGATGAAACACTAGTGTCTGTAGGTATTTAATAATTACTATAGTATATATATATATATATATATATATATATATATATATATATATATATATATATATATATATATATATATATATATATATATATATATATATATATATGAAATAGTCTGGGATGCTGCTTTAATTTTAAGATATGTTCGATGATGAAAATCATATAATGGTTTTTGATCAAAATAAGGATTCTAGACATAAGGTTTAGTATCTTTATACCTTTATTTTAATCTTCGTAAAAAAAACAAATCGTGCAAAGTTGTTCTGGTGGATGAATTAAATTTACCATTAACTAGATGTGCCGACTCAACATAGCACACCTCAAAAGATAATGTAATATTCCTGTTTGCCAATTCCAATTTCTTCAAAAATAGAAAGATTCTTATTTCTAAGACCTTTGATTCACAGACCACCAAAAGATGACCAGACAAAACAAACTCCCTCAATACGTTGGCACATGGCCTTCCACCTCAAAAGTGAGTCAACATATAAATGTTATTAATACTAAAATCATCGTTATTATAATGATGATTCTTTCGTTAAATGTCTGCAGCAGGTTGAGTATTCCTATGGTAGGTTTCCGTTTATTTATTTTAATCTTTTATAATCAAGCGCAGACACTGGAATGAAATCGTTTTAATATTTTGTTTGAAATTTTGCCATCTTCTGTGATATTTTGCCATCTTCTGTGATATTTTGCCATTTTGTGTGAAATTTTGCCATTTTGTGTGATATTTTGCCATTTTGTGCGAAATTTTGCCATTTTGTGTGAGATTTTGCTATCTTGTGTGAGATTTTACTATCTTTTGTGAGATTTTACATGGGCGCCATGATTTGCCATTAGCTTCTCAAACTGCCTGGAAACCACATCAACTGATTTCACAACAATTTTTTAATTACTAACCTAGAAACAAATATTTTATTTAAAACAAAATTATTGGATTAGGAATTATCCCCTACTTATGCAAATTATCCTTAAGGATGGGTTGGTTGGTTGCTTGCTTGTTTTTGTTTTACGGCATATCAACCCTTTTCAGGTTATTTAATGCCGAATCCGGTGATTTTGAAGAAATCTTTTTTAATAGAATATATTTGTTTTTTGCAAGTCAGTTTCTATTTAACCCATAGTTGGAACCCTAACAGGTACTACCACTCCGGGTCAGTGGACCTGGCAGCAATGGCAATTAAAGGGTGGCTCCACACTCCTCAGAGCCCGCAAGCCGAGGCCTCACCATCGGATATAGTTTAAGGTCATATCCAGGACCTTAGAGATGGGTGGGAGATTTATCTTTTTTCTTTAAGGAAGTCTCTGGAGGAACATTTAACCTTCTTTCTTAAACATATTTAACTTCTGATTTTAATAAGTTTTAAACGATACGTGCAATATTAGTTCGCATTCAACCTATATAATTTGCTTGAAAATCACAACAAATCAACCGTTATTTAAACTCAACACATACTTTCCAACGTGCTATGCATTATTAAATGTTTACAGTCTTTTATTGAAATATAATTCTCACAAGAAATGAATCTGATCAGAAAGTGTACAGCATGCGGTGCCAGCATCGTAAGCCGCTTGAAAACCGCATCAACTGATAGAACTATTGTTTTGCTAATGAGTCACTATTATAAAAAGAAAATCACTTGAGGATGGAGGTTAGTAATATGAATAGATTTACAGTTGAATGATGATGAATACGATGAGAGGATTGGAAATTTTGACATACTACTCACTCAAACTAATAATAAAAAAAGTTTCTACCATCTTTTGTCCTCTATTCGTCACATGTTTCATGAGCAATGTTTCTGACAAAATGGGAAGAATTGCTGTTTTCTGGGTCGGCGTTTACATATTTTAGCTTTAATAACTAGTGAATCATCATCATCATCATCATCATCATCATCATCATCATCATCATCATCATCATCATCATCATCATCAATTTTGTGATGACGACGATGATTATGATGATCATCGTCATATTCATCATCGTCGTCGCTATCATCATCGTCATATGTATAACGATTTTTTCAATTTTGACCCATTCTTGACCCCTTAAAAACTATTTTAACCGACTAAAGACCCATAAAAGAATGGGCCCAAAACTCCAATCATTTGAGGCTTCTCGCACCGCTCTGCGACTTTTAGTTTCGGTAGAGATAGAGTTTGAAAATATGGAAACAGAGAGACAGACAGACAGATAGACAGACAGATAGACAGACAGAGTCAGTTTTTTAAATTAGACTAGCAAATGTAAGAAGTTCTCTAGCATGGAAATAGGAATCTATCTTCTTTGCAGCAGACTTGGCAGTTTCTTCTATATATTTATTCTAATTCATGTTGCCTGTGACTGTTAGGCTGTGGAATTTAAATTTTTTACTCTCAATTAGTTCGCTATTAGCCATCGTAATCAGTGATTGAAAAGATTTATTCTAATTGTTACAGAAAAGAAGTTTTATCTCAGTAGCATTAAATATAATCACCCATGTTTTTTTCCTGATTCCATTCCAGTTTTGGGGGTTATCTTTGAAGGATTCAGCCATTGCCTTGGATATGTGTGCGTTTGTTTTGCTCACATGTCGAGAATAGAACTTTGTGACATCAACAAATGTACCCATTTCTGACGCAATTGCACCAGAGAGGTTTTTAATGAAAAGCAGGAATAATAAAAGTCCAAGGGTTGGCATCTGGGGCACACCCGTGTTGATGTCGTATTGTACGGCTATCGAGATATTTCTTTCGGCTAAGAACGATCTGATTATATCAAATATACTTCTAGTAATGCCATACAAATTAATTCTTGTAAGAACACATTCATGCAAGAGGTTTGTCAAACGCTTTGAATATATCATGCATTACTGCCATAGTCTTATCTCGATTTATCCAGAATATGGCATGTTCATTTAGAGTTGACTGATAGGATATCCTCAGTAGAACTACACTGACAGAAAGAAGTTTTGCATTTTCATTAGATTGATTAATGATTCGGAGATTTTTAGCGGAGAGTGAGGGAGAAAATGATAGAGCGGTTATTTTGTGAGTTAATTCTTTCATTAGAATTCTTGAACACTCGTGTCACAAAGACATTAACTATCAGACATTTGTTATGGAATTTGGAGAGAATTTGGCAATGCATTGTTACGGAATTTGAAGAGGAAATGGGCCAGCTTAGCAAAGCATTTTAGCAATTACAATAACATGGATAAGATCAATTCCCATGCTTTGAAGGTGTCAAGTTTTTTATGATATCCAGAACATGAGAGAAAAGGTGATGATCAGATTAAGTAGCTTTTATTTGTAGTGGGAAATTTGGGAGGGAGTGATTTGTGGAGTTCAATGTGAGGTTTAACGCAAATCCCTGGGCAAGCATTTCAGCTTTATCCGTTGCTTTGAATGCGACATCATGGTGGGATAGTTATATATATATATATGGTGACTGCCACTTCTTTACAGAAGACGGCCAACCCTCACGATACGATGGCGTGTGAGTGAGTCTGCATATGATTCCACATAGCCCCACCCGGCCTGCACAGTTTGCCGCATATTCTGCAGGATAACCTTGTTGGTGACCGCCCCCCTCCCTCCCGTGCTCCCAGTTCATGTCCCGCGTGTGTAGTTCCATGACTCTTGAGGCCTGCCTTTGACAGGCACACCCTGCCGCATATCCCGCACGAGTACGCGGGGTCGAGATCAAAGTCCTCTGTATCCTCTCGCTTTCGTAAGGCTCGCTTTATAGTGGCGTGCTCAACTCTCAAAACCTCAAAATTCTCACATCCCGCGTAGACGTAGCGCCTCCAACTTTCCCGGTCTTCAGCTATCTCTTCCCACCTTGTTATTTCTATGCCAAGTGCCCGTAGGTTTCCCTTAACTACATCTTTGTACCTTTTCCAAGGTTTGTGATTGGGTCGTTTGCCACATTCAAGCTCCCCATAGAACAATTGCTTAGGTATCCTATAATCCTCCATTCTCACTACGTGACCCGCCCATCGAGTCTGGTTTCGAAAGACTCGAGCCTCTATGCTGAATGTGCTCGCCTTCTTGAGCACCTCTTCATCGGACAAGAGAGCTTGTTTGGTGACATTAAATATCCTGCGTAGGCATGTCTGGTGGAATCTTTCCAGAGCCTTGATATGACAGCGATATGTCGTCCATGTTTCCGAGGCATATTGGAGGACAGGTAGTACACAAGTCTCGTATACCTTTATCTTTGTTTTGAAGTTCAGGGCTCTATCTGCCCACACTCGTTTTTCGAGATTACCAAAGGCCTTACTTGCCTTATTGATCCTTCCTAAGATTTCCTTATCGAGGGTTCCGTCGCTCGATATAGTACTGCCAAGATATACAAAGTCATCAACGGTGCCCAGTTTCGTTCCATTTACACAGATGACCGGTTCCTCGTAGCGGCTGTTTGGAGTTGGGGTGAACATTACCTTGGTTTTCTCCAGGCTAATTGTGAGGCCAAAGGCAGTGCACGCCCTGGAGAAGCGGTCCATGATGCCCTGCATATCTTCTGCCGTGTGTGCGACGAAGTCTACATCGTCAGCATACAGCAGCTCCCTGACAAGTGAGTGAAATGTTTTCGATCTGGCCCTGAAACGAGTAAGGTTGAATAACTTGCCCGTTGTCCGAAATCGAAAGAGCACTCCCGTTTCACAGTTTCTAAATGCGAACGCGAGTGTTGTTGCGAAATAGATTGAGAACAAGGTTGGAGCTAGAATATCTCCCTGTTTAACCCCGTTGTCGATGGCAATGCCCTCTGAAACTGTGTCGTTTAGCTGGAGTCGCGCTTTCATGTTTTCATGCAGTTGTCTGATCATATTTACGAAACCAGGTGGACATCCATGTTTCCCCAATATTATCCACAGGGCAGTTCAGTTTACAGTGTCGAAGGCTTTTTTCAGATCTACAAATACCTGGTATAGAGCTAGCCTTTGTTCTTTGCATTTTTCCTGTATCTGACGGACTGAGAAGATCATGTCCATTGTGCCACGCCCGGGTCTGAACCCACTTTGGGCTTCGGGCAGTACTGAGGGGCAAATATATTCATTTAGTCTGTTTAGTAGGAGTCTGGCAAATACCTTACCGACTACCACCAATAGACTTATACCCCTGTAGTTCCCACATAGGACTTTTTGTCCTTTTCCCTTATACAGTGGGATTAGTATCGCGTCGATCCAATCTTGGGGTACAGGAGACCCAGACCAGACCTTGGATATCAATCGGTGTACTTCAGCTGTAATTTGATTGCCCCCATATCGGAGAATCTCGACAGGAATGCCGTCCAGCCCCGGCGACTTTCCCGTATTTATCTCGCTAATAGCTTTGCTGATATCATGTTGAGTCGGGTGAGCCAGCATCTTTTGTCTGATTTCCTGCTGTGGCAGATTCCTGATGACTTCCTCATCAATAGTTGAGGGGTTGTTGAACAGATCTCTGAAGTGTTCTGTCCAGCGCTGCATGATTTTGTCCGGGCTCCTATTTAGCGACGCCCCATCCTTTGATCTGAGGGGCACCATCACTGAGGATTGAGGCCCAAATACCTGTCTGATAAGGTGGTACATAGTTTTTGCATCTTTGCTATCAAACGCCAGTTGCACCTGGTTGGATATATTCTTCCACCATTTATTCTTCATGCTTCGTATGTTGCGTTGTAGCAATGCTTTCGCTTCCTTGAACTCCTGCTTTAGTCTCGGCCGGTCCCTTTTGGGCGCTCCGAGCATTTTCTGGAGTGCGTTATTTTTTTGCTCTATAAGTTCATTGATTATGGCATCATTTTCGTCGAACCAGTCTTGATTCTTTTGTTTCACGACACCTAGTACTTCACAGCTGACACTGTGTACGGTCGACTTAAATTTCTCCCATGAACCATCGTAGTCCGCACTTCCGAGAGCGACTTGTAGTTCTTTCTGCACGGCCTTGGACTTTAGCTTACCTGTGGCTAGTCTTTTGGGTGGCTGCGCACCTTGTGACCGGAATCTCCTCCTAATGTGGAGTTTCAGCTTGGCTCTAACAAGCATGTGATCCGTTCCACAGTCCGCACCCCTCATCACACGAACCTTGCAGACATCCTGAATGTCTCTTCTTCTGGTGATAACATAGTCCAGGATATATATATATATATATATATATATATATATATTATAGACGTAGACAAAAGATTAGAGACAGCCCTGTTCGAAGATAAGAGTTTATGTGCATACCGTATTGAAGTTATATATATATATATATATATATATATATATATATATATATATATATATATATATATATATATATATATATATATATACTAGCAAAAGTACCCGTCGTTGACTGGGTTCAAAAGCAGCCTACAGAAAATGGACTCTGATTTATGAAAGTATGATAGGTTATGAAAAGGAAGGGTTGTAAAGAGATAGCTTCGAATTTGGAGGTATCAAAACCAAAGCAAAATATGATGAAAGTAAATATAAAATAGATAAACCCTATAATTTATTATACCATACCTGTTCACACTGAAACACTTATCACAATATTTTGTGGATCTATATTAAAAAACCTTGTTAAACTTTGTGACATATTTCCATTCTATGGAGGTCAGGCGCGAACGGACGCTCCATAATTTTATTATACCATATTTCTTCAAACTGAAGCATAATTATCAAAGTATACTTACGCAGATAGATATGAAAAATCTTTATTAAAGTTTGTGCCTATTTCCATTCTATGGAGGTCAGGCGCGAACGCAGACCCCACAATTTTATTATACCATCTCTATTTAAAACATACTTATCAAAGTATTCTTATTTACATCTATATCAAAAACACTTGTAAACGTTTTTTTTTAATTTTTAAATTTTTTATTTCCATACTTTGTGGGCCAGGCTTGTACACAGACACCACAATTTTAATGAATCTTCATTATGCCAGATCAAACATACCCATTTCTGTGCCTTGATACATCTTCTATCATTATATGTGATTAGTTTTCTATAATAGTCAACCATATAGGAGCCTATTCGTACACACACACATACGTTCATATATATATATATATATATATATATATATATATATATATATATATATATATATATATATATATATATATTATTTTCATAAGATTTTTTTTCGTTTTAATTGAAGCTAATGCATCCAAGTCATCTGGATATATATTTTTTTAATTTTTTAAATCGCAACTTTATAATATATAAAAATCGATAGAACATTAACTCTATAATAATATAAACGAAATCTGCAAGAATGAAATTATCACATTTAAGCATACTTTACGACCGGGCTTTGCCGGGTGTTCGTGCTAGCTTAGATAGATACCTTTGCAGTTTTAACAAAAAACTCAATTTACGCTGAACATCTACAGAATGCCAACATCAATATATTACATATGAATGTGTTCCCTGTGAAATTTCCACAGGTCCCGCTAGTCATTATGAATCGCATAGTTCCAACAAAGTTTATTTTTTCATTTTTACATGAATTTCGAGATTGCTACTGATATGTAACTCAAGGATTATATAATATACGCATAAAAAGAAAGAATAAATAATTATAAAAACAAAAACGGGCGTATTATTTTTTTTTACCGATAATATTGAACAGTATTGATCAGAAATAATTTGGGGGTGTTACAGTTCCACAGTTTTATTCACGAGCCTCTACTGATTACAAGTATAATTTCAATCACGACTATGCTAGACTCTACGAGTGTGATCGTAGTAAGACCATTGACTTATATACATAATAAGCCTCTACCATAATTGAGGACGGGTTGAAATTTGAGGGAGAGGTATAGTTTTCGATGGTATTTCTTAGACAACTCATGTATCGCTCTACTCGCACGTGTGAGTATTTAAAATCTACAAGAACAAGATATTACGAATCTGAAAAAAACTTAACGTCGGTGAAATGAGCCCAGAAGATGAATTAATCATGCGACGCCATTGTTGTGCCGTGTAAATCTCATATAAAGTCTCGCTGTTAAAGCAGCATAACACTGCTATATTTAATTCTATGAATTTAATGCCTGGACATTTCCGGGCAGCCCTGTTAGTCTAATTATAACAAATCTCATGGTAAATAGGTAAAGGGGTAAGGTAAAGACTTGGATGATAAATTATTACAAGACTTTTTTTTCCTCTGCACCTTTGAATGATCAGCACTAATTACCAGAAAACATATTTATTTAAATGTAGAATCTAATTATTTCTCAGCTTTTACAGTTTATTTATAAAAATAACAAAACTTTCTGCTAATTTGTGACTTTCTGGTTGCTGTCAAATAATCAGAAGGTCAACTAAAAAAAAAAATGAGACTAAAAAACAGCGTCTTCTACTCCATTTTTTTTTTTCTATTTTGGGAGCAAAACAAATATATTAATCAAAAATAAAAGGTCAAAATATATTTTTAAAAAATCGGTGAATTTTTGGTAGCATTAACCAAAAGCAAAAAAACAAAAACAAAAACAGAGTAGGAGTTCATTGAAAAAAAAAAAGATTATTCTATCAAGTTAAAAATACGTTCTGTGTTTTTTTTATGGGGAGGGCGGGTATTATTGAGACTAGTAGTTACTTATTAGTTATTATCGTTTCGACCGATATAATCTCCGATCTTCTCTAGGTATATATGTACTCTTCTAGATAGTTTTTTTTTTAACTAATAAATTATTTATTTCCTCTGATGAGAAAGTGTACATTTTCGAAACTCCATGGAATAAGGAATAACTTTTAATATATGCTGTCTTTGAACATTTGATCATTCAATAAATGATGTAAATTTTTATCCGTCATCAGTTAATGTTCTTAGTTTATATATATATATGTGTGTGTGTGTGTGTGTGTGTGTGTGTGTGTGTGTGTGTGTGTGTGTGTGTGCGTGTGTGTGTGTGTGTGTGTGTTCGTAGGTCTGATTCGTATACGTCAGTCGATTGTTTTGTTTTTTGCTTTTTTACCGTAAATTGTTAGGTTAAAGTTTTTTTGTTTTTTTTTCAAAAAAACTTTTTTTAACAAAATTGAAAGTACACTTTTTTTTTGACAGAAGTTGTTTTTATATAAGAAAATATGAATGCTTTTTCTTTATTAAAGAAATTCTTAGGTGAAATACAGAAAAGTTTCTACTAAGAAAACCGTTATTTTTTCAGCCATTCTTACTATGGGGAGAGGATGGTGTTTTGTAACTATTCTGTGCTTTCAACTAACAATTTATTAAAAAAACAAAAGGTAAATTTTCACATTAGGTCCACATCCACAATTTTTAACATAGGTAGGTTGGGGGTGTTTATTCCGAAATCTGTTCTTAACATGAGGAGAATGATGATTATTAGAGGTATTTATTCCAAAAGCCGTTCTTAATATGGGGAGGTTGGGGGTATTTATTCATGGCGGCCAGTGAATTATAGTGCATAGTACAGGTCTTTATATCGCGAAAACTAATTGCCTCTGCAAATTTTAAATGAGATTTTCTTATTCAGCATAGTCGAAAACCTTGGAATGTAGTCATTTTAAAGAAAGTTGTGGGGGTGGACCTAATGGAAAAAAATACAAAAAAAAAGATATTGTGAAATTTAAATTTAACTTGGAAAAAACTATTTTAAAATAGCGTGGTACCAAAAATAAAAATAGACAGAAAAATACCCCCTTCGGATTTAAAAAAGTTGTCAACAAAAACAAATATATAACAAGTAAATGTTTTCAAAGGCAAGATAAGTTACTTTTCTACCTAACTGGATAATTTTTAGCGTTTTTATTGGGTTTTGTATTACTGTACACATAGATTCGAAAAAGTTGTCAAAAAACAATTGTATAATAAATATTATGAAAGGCAAGATAAGTTACTTTTCTACCAAACTGGATATTTTTTTAGTGTTTTTATTTAATGTAAAATGTTTATTTGGCTCCTAAAAACACAGCGTTTACCGCTATATTTAAAAATTACAAATGGCGGCAGACTCTGTGTTAAACACGTTTAGTTTGGGAAAATGTGTTAAAACTAAAAAACTATACACAATACTGTTAAAACCCCACCGAATATATGTCAGCTTATGTCACGGTAACATATATTGAGTGAGTTTCTAAGAGTATTTTGCGTAGTTTTTTAGTTTTAACTCATTTTCCCAAACTTAACGTGTTCAACAGTCTATCGCCATTTGCATTTTTCAAATATACCGATAAACACTGCACGTTTTCGAACTGATTAAACATTCTACATTAAACAAAAACACTAAAATCCTATTTATTTTTCGACAACTTTTTCGTGTCTGTGTTTAGTAATACAAACCCTTTTTATTTAATGTAACGTTTAGTCGGTTCGATAAACAGTATTTATCAGTGTATTTGAAAAATACAAATGGTGGCGGACACTGTTGATTACGTTAAGTTTGGGAAAATGAGTTAAAACTAAAAAACTATACAAAATACTGTCAGAAACCCAACGAATATGTCAGCCTATGTCACGGTAACATACATTCGGTGGGTTTCTGACACTGTTTTGTATAATTTTTTAGTTTTTAACTTATTTTCTTAAACTTAACGTATTAAACAAAGTCCGCGACAATTTGTATTTTTCAAATACATCGATAAATACTGTGTGTTTTTCGAGCCGATTAAACATTTTATATTAGATAAAAACGCTAAAAAAAAAAATTATCCAGTTAGGTAGAAATGTAACTTACCTTACCTTTGCTTTCATTTATTTGTTTTTGGACAACTTTTTCGAATCTGTGTATAGCAACTCCCCACCCACCCAAATATTAATTAAAAATTCACATTTTTAAATTAAAAAAAACAAAAAAACAAAATCGATTGAGTGTTTAAACTTTTTAGCAACGTTCGGCTTAATCCACTGATTGTTGGTCGAGCGTTACCCATGATTGACAGAAACTCCCGAGAATCCAGATCAAATTCTGCAAGAGTAGCATTTTTTTTCATTTTCGCCTTTTTTTTCACTTTTTTGAGTGGATTGCTGTACTAAGAATATAAGAATAATGCCTTTTCTCTTTTTATTAGATTTTTCCAGTACACCAAATTGAGCCACAGCAACGCGTGGCAGGGTACAGCTAGTATATATATATACTAGTATATATATATATATATATATATATATATATATATATATATATATATATATATATATATATATATATATGAGATTAAAAATGGACACGGAAAGACCTACAGGCTCGATGTTTCGCCCGGCTTATGTGGGCTTTCTCAAGAGAGATGGTCAATGACGCATAAAACGGGCGAAACTCCGCCTTCATTTCGTCGAATTTTATCCATTTTAATAATTATACACATACACACGCGCGTGCACGCGCGCACGCACACACACATGCATTTCATTTTTAAAATATGATCGTCACGACAGTCTGATGTTAAGAAGTCCGGGTTCATGGTACTTTGATCTAGGGTTTGAATTGTCCTACCAGCGGTATAATTATGTAATTTTATACTAACGAGTTTAGAAAAACACGAAATATATATATCTATTGATATTCAAAATATTTATTTATTAATTATATAATTTATTTTATATATATATATATATATATATATATATATATATATATATATAAAGTATAGTTGCATTCCAAAATCCAAATATTTATTTTTCATGCAAAACAGCTCTTCCAGCATGTTAAAATTTCGGAATGTTTTTAAGAATCCGTTTCGTTACGCAGAAATAAACGGTTATTATTATGTCAAGTCTCTTTTTGTGCATATACTCTTCAGAAAAATTAGAAATTTAACATATATTAAGCTTCTAAACACCAATCCTTTTTTGTTTAGAAGCTCTATGCTCATTAAATATAAACATATGTAAATGAATAATAATATAACTATATTCCAAGATCAAAGTTTTACTTATTTTAACAATCAAGTTTTTTAAAACTCCGATACATTTTTACAGAACTGTTTTGTTTACGTAGAACAATCAATATATGCATGGAATTTTTTCCTTATATATACTCATCAGAAAAAACAGAACTTTCCTTGGAAAGAAATAAGTATGACGACATAATGTTTAAAATGAAGAACATTGTGTGCTTACTAAAGGTTGCCATCTTTATTATATATATATATATATATATATATATATATATATATATATATATATATATATATATATATATATATATATATATATATATATATATATATTTCTTTTATGTTTAAAATATCCAAACGTAAAAACCATTGAATTTCACGAGGTTGTTGATAGTGCTTAATAAAAAGAGAAAAATATTATTTTATATAATTTATTTAGGTAAACAAAATTAATCGCGACAATAAATCTACTGTTTCAGTCTAAAAAGACTTCATCAGGCGACAAAACAGTCTCTGGTCAATAAACAAAATGCAAATTAGCAGAAGTTCAAAAGTGTTGCATCATTTTCTGCAATGATGCTGATTTCTTTTCTTTTTTATAACTTTTAACGATTAGTTGCTGATCAATTTGTTGTCGTAGCAACTGATAAGTTATTTGCAGCAAATTGACAGAGTTCATTCTAGCTGTATTTGTCTACCATTGGAATAAATACCTCTCTTAAACGCACTCCACGTGTTTTCAATCGGATTAATGTCGCAGTTATTGGATGGTCAATCAATTTACAAATCTCCTGCATGTCCTTTTTTTTTTTTTTTATATATAACCATGTTTTGGTGAGTTTTGGAATGTGACTTAATGCATTGTTTTGGATGAATATCAACGATTTATGTTTGGATCAAGCTTGGTTCACAGAGATTTTGCTCTAGAAAATCACAGTAACTTTTAGAGTTCGTTGTTATTTAGTTTTCTACTTTAAAAGGAATCACAATGTTACATGATAAGGGCTGTCCCCTTTTCATGTCCCCTTTTCATGTCCCCTTTTCATGTCCCCTTTTCATGTAAGTATAAAAATAGAGAGATTTAGTTAAAATGAAAATGAAATAGAATAGACGAAATTCGAACATCGTAAATTAGGCTTAGAAATAGATTACGAGAGAGAATTAGAAAATGGAATGTAAAACAAACCATTGTTTAGCTTAGAGATAAAATAGTTTCAAGAAAAGAATGTGCATTGTCAATTTTGGTTATGAAAATTCAATTGAAAGAATGCAACTACAAGATAATTTAATAAACATGTTTTTAACATATTGGAAATATAGGTTATTGGGAATATAGGTTAAAATTCCTTTTGTAAACAAAGGAAAAAGTTTTGGACACGCATGTCCAGAGCACGTGAAAGAAGACACATGTTTTAACATGTGTATGACGTCATGGAAAATGGGAAGTTCTAGATATAGTTAGAAACTTTAGAGAACTGGGAGAGACAGAGAGGGAGTTTGAGGACGACAGACGATAGTCTGCAGACATGGGATTCGAACGTCTAGAAGCGAGACGGTCACTTTTGAAACTTAGAATGTGAAGCTTTGAATTCTTGACTCAGAAAACCACGGCCGGTCGTGAGAAGAAATAAACCCATCATGTGTTTTTATAAACGTCGTCTTTGTGTTGTAATTCTACCAAAAGGTAAAGTGAAAATTGTTATTGTATATCATGTGGTTTAAAATGTCTTTACATACACATCTTACATACACAATATAAACACTAAGACTGTCTATACAATGTCTCAACACTATCTCGACATTCAAAGAGCTTCCATTACACTTCTAAGTATGAACACTTTATAAAACGAACAATCTCTCAACATCACTCTTAATAAGACTCTCTAAGAAAGTCTTTTACTAAGACTAAAATACAACAGTTCACATGCTTACCTGCCAACAATGCCAGCCCATATTATGATCACAACCCACCCTGTAGCCGTTTAAAAATTGTCTTGAATAATGTTGCTTATAGACTCAACATTGCATCCATCCACTAGGCCCATAAAAGGATGACCCTGAACACGTTTATGAACAATACAGCAAACAGTTTTATATATTTCTTAACCTATTTTCAATTTTCCTTGTGTTTTTTTGTTAATATTCGATTCTTGATTCGACTCTTTAGATCAACAAAGTTTCTGGTTGAAACCATAGGAGTTCTAGCTGTCCGAAATATGAGTTTATTAATTTAATAATCAAACGTAATAAAGATAAGAAATTAAAACCAACTTAAAAGAGTTCATTATAAACAAAAGGGAATATCATCACAGGCAGTAATACTATTTGATATAATGAATATTAATACATTCCCCCATGCAAGAATATTTGATTGGCTGATGTAAGCCATACATAAGGACGGGTATAGCAACCTAGAAGAGACGTTGAAAGATACGCTGAAAGCCTAAAGCTTAAGCATATTACCAGTTACAAATATGAATCATCGTTTAATAAAGTGACTTACTAGATTATAGTCTTATCTTATAGAACAGTGAGTATTGTTTATCAGATAATGAATATGCATACATTCGGTTCCTCCACACAAGAATATGATTGACTGGTGTCATAACAGTATTTGTAGAAGAGAGTGAAACTAGCAACATCACGTCTGTAAGAGGTTGCAGTGAAGAAGGAAGGTTAGGAGGTAATCAAATTAAAGATACGTTTCTGCAATTTTTCAAGAACTCTCAAAAAGGACAGAGATTCACCAAATATGACAACAGTGCTTCATAAATGGTTTGATAGTAGATTTGTTGATATACAGAAAAGCCTCAGATGTGATAATGTGTTTAGCACAAGAGAAAGAACAGAAGCAAAAAAAAAAAAAAAAAAAAAAAAAAGCAATGGATTTAATATACGAACTCCAATAAAGACAAAGAAGTCTTAAAGTCGATGTCTCCTCAAGAGCAGAACTATTCAAGAGAATCTATGGAAGAAAAGGGACACACCTATGATTGAAAAACACGAGTGCGTCTAAACAAGATTAAATGCAACAATTTTGTATCGCAATCTAAAATTAATCAAACACAAAAGAATCATTTGTTTTTACAAGAAAATCTCATAAGAACCTTATCAGTATTGCAGTATTGTAAGTTTTTGATAAGATTTACTTTGTTAAGCCATGTTAATATGACAGTCTTTCTCTACTTTATCATTATTTCCATGGAAGGTGCTCGACTTAGCTCTGATCTCTTTGTTTCACATTGTAAAACATTCACAGCAGGAACTCATCCTTCGACTATTGCAAAATCTTTTCCTTTCTTCTATGTACCTAAAAACAAAAGGAATATCTATCAACAAAGTTGTGGCAATTGTTTGGTGGCCCGGAAGTAAAGGCTTAGCAAATGGAGTTAAAAGTGACTTCATGGCAGGGTTCGAATCTCCTGACCAGCAGGAATTGTCATCCTACGTTGATGGTTGCGTAAACATAAAACAGTGTCAATAGGTATAAAAGCTTTCCTGAAGGTGCCCGACTGAGCTCTGATCTCTTTGTTTCGCATTGTAAGACATTCACAGCAAGAACTCTTCCTTCAACTTTTGCAAAATCATTTCTTTTCTTCTTCTATGTGCCTAAAAATAAATGGATTTGACAATTTACAACAAATCACGTATACATTTTTATTTTTTTAACTCATGGTTATCGATTCAACTCTTCCTAAAATGGCTCCTCGCGTGAATCGGTCATTCAATTTGCCCCGCTTCCATTCTTTTTGACCTGATTTATACAATAGATATTAGAATATCAAAGATTAACAGAAATCGTATGTCAAAAGTTAGATGATATAATAACCATTTTTGAGATGTTTTTAAAATCGTTAATAAAATTTTCAATCCGTTTCGAAATCCAATCATATTTATTAGAAACTAGCGGTGGTACCCAGCGTTTGACGGGTGTGTGTAGTTGCGTGTGTGTGTAGTTGCGTGTGTGTGTGTAGTTGCGTGGGTGTGTAAGGTGTGTGTAGTTGCGTGGGTGTGTGTGTAATTGCGTGTGTGTGTGTAAGGTGTGTGTAGTTGCGTGTGTGTGTGTGTAGTTGCGTGTGTGTGTAGTTGCGTGTGTGTGTGTAAGGCGTGTGTAGTTGCGTGTGTGTGTGTAAGGTGTGTGTAGTTGCGTGTGTGTGTGTAAGGTGTGTGTAGTTGCGTGTGTGTGTAAGGTGTGTGTAGTTGCGTGTGTGTGTGTAAGGTGTGTGTAGTTGTGTGTGTGTGTAAGGTGTGTGTAGTTGCGTGTGTGTAAGGTGTGTGTAGTTGCGTGTGTGTGTGTAAGGTGTGTGTAGTTGCGTGTCTGTGTGTAAGGTGTGTGTAGTTGTGTGTGTGTGTAAGGTGTGTGTAGTTGCGTGTGTGTAAGGTGTGTGTAGTTGCGTGTGTGTGTGTAAGCTGTGTGTAGTTGCGTGTCTGTGTGTAAGGTGTGTGTAGTTGTGTGTGTGTGTAAGGTGTGTGTAGTTGCGTGTGTGTGTAAGGTGTGTGTAGTTGCGTGTGTGTGTGTGTGTAAGGTGTGTGTAGTTGCGTGTGTGTGTGTGTAGTTGCGTGTGTGTGTAGTTGCGTGTGTGTGTGTAAGGCGTGTGTAGTTGCGTGTGTGTGTGTAAGGTGTGTGTAGTTGCGTGTGTGTGTGTAAGGTGTGTGTAGTTGCGTGTGTGTGTAAGGTGTGTGTAGTTGTGTGTGTGTGTAAGGTGTGTGTAGTTGTGTGTGTGTGTAAGGTGTGTGTAGTTGCGTGTGTGTAAGGTGTGTGTAGTTGCGTGTGTGTGTGTAAGGTGTGTGTAGTTGCGTGTCTGTGTGTAAGGTGTGTGTAGTTGTGTGTGTGTGTAAGGTGTGTGTAGTTGCGTGTGTGTAAGGTGTGTGTAGTTGCGTGTGTGTGTGTAAGCTGTGTGTAGTTGCGTGTCTGTGTGTAAGGTGTGTGTAGTTGTGTGTGTGTGTAAGGTGTGTGTAGTTGCGTGTGTGTGTAAGGTGTGTGTAGTTGCGTGTGTGTGTGTGTGTAAGGTGTGTGTAGTTGCGTGTGTGTGTAGTTGCGTGTGTGTGTAGTTGCATGTGTGTGTAAGGGGGTTAAGTAAAGTAAAGAATAAATAAAGAAAAATAAAAAGCAAAAATAAGGGGAAAAAATGATTAACTTGGTCGGAAAAACAAAAACAAAGAAACAGCAAAAAGCGAAAAAAGAGAAAAATGGCATAAATAACCCTTCGTTTCTATTAAGTCCATGGTGCGTTTCACCCAGTAGAAAGCATAGAACGAAAAGGAACGTTAAAATTCCATTCCAGTTTTTTTAAGCAACTACAAAACGAAATAAAACGGAAATGATGTATTATATGTTTAATGGAAAGAATCCTTTTTTGTTTTTAGTGAATAAATGTTGGGAAAAAATTGGTAATTAAGCAACGTAAAAGTAGACGTGGGATAAGAATTAATGTTTGTGGGAATGTCGGTATCGGTTAATTCCATGGTGCGTTTCACCCAATAGGAAGCATAGAACGGAAAGGCATGGTGAAATTCCATTCCAGTTTTTTTAAGCAACTACGAAGTACAGAAAACCGAAACCGGCGTTCGTTCATAACTGTCCCTTGTGAACGATCATGGAACAGTGTAAATGGGTAGTGAAGGAAGGAGGCATTAATTAGAGAGAAAAGATTTTACTACTTCCAGTGATTTTAACCGATTTTGGCAGGGAACTCCCAGCAGAAAAGATATAGGAATCTACGATTATCGAGGAAGTGGATAGGTAATATGCCTATAACACACCTCGGATATTGTGCTGCAGTTTGTGCATATTACATTTGCATGAAATGTCTTGATTTTTAATCCTATTAAGGTCAAAATCAGAGGGGAAAAATGAGTTCATTTTATATATAGGGATAAACTTCAGCCTATACTTGACTTGTCCATGTTCATGTATTCAATGTCCGACAGTTTTTGATTTATTGCCATTCAATTAAGTGGGGATGCTTTGATGTTCATCGTGTCAGTAAAAGGCGTGATCCTACATGGGCTTCATATTTACTGAATTATAACCTGCACTTAAATTTTAAACTGTGAAGTTATCGTAAAGATAATATCTTTCAAAACATTCATAGACTATTCCTGAATTAAACAGGGCTATTCCAGCCAAAAATAGGACAGTGTCAAGAGTAGAGTGCGTCAAAAGTAAAGGCAATATTTCACGCTGTATATTCCATGTAAGCTTATTAAATGATGATAAAACAAAAACTGTTGGCTGTTCATTAATTTTTTATTTTGATGCGTCCAAAAATATCTGCACACTTCTGTGCCCATCGGTTGGCCTGTTTGGTCTGTTACAATTAAGTTTGAAGTTATTTTAGATTCGTGAAAGCGTATCTATAAAAAGCTCTGCCTAATGATTGCTCCGCCAGTTTATGAAACTTAAGTTTTAAATCGCATATTTTTCTCTAACCGATTGAATGAGCATATCTTAAGAATATATCTGTTCTTTCTATTTAATTAGCAAATAACTTTAATAAATGGATAGTTTATTATTTGTTTTAAGCAAATATAACATTTTATTTTATTTATTTCGTAAGCTCGTAAGCAGTTGGTGCTATTTGTTCATTAATGATAAATACTTTCATTTTAATAATATCCGTGGCCGAAAAAAAAAAAATTCATGAAAACAACTGAAGCAAACAACATTTTTAAGTCTAAAGAACATGGCGCAAAGTTTAAACAGAAGAAACCGCTAGCCAAAATCAAATATCGATTTGTCACATTCAAATTTATCTTTATCAAATTTTCGAAAATTTGACCGACTTAATTTTATATAATAGATTTAGTGTAAATAGAACAACAAAGGGTTTCTGTCTGATTTCTAAAGTGTACAGACTGAAATGACATGTGTAAAGCATTTCTTTTCGGAATTAGTCTGCAAAGTTGTAGAAAGTTTTTCCAGATGTAAAAACGCTTAAATAAAGACAATTGTGTTTTGGCTACGTTTTTTTTTTTTTTATCTTGGAAAATGTTATTTTTTACATGTAACAATGACAAGGCCTATACTTTTGAGTTGTCTTTACATAAGCAGTAATTTGTTACTACACAGTCATGGGTATGTTTCGGTCAGCTAGTTTTAATTACTGGAGACCGCTTTAGCCGGTCTAGCTTATATGAAAGTAAAGTTTGTAATGAAAATATCAGGTCATCAATGTCAACGGGAATTAATATCAGATTTCGGTAAAAGTTGTTAAAACTAGAGACAAGAGATGAGATTGGTTGTATGTAAAACAAGATTAAAAGGAGTGTGAACTATGGTCTGTGTTTGGGGTGTAGGAATAAAGTAGACGGAGTGGGGGGGTTTAAGGAGTCGAGATAGAGACAGTGAGGGACTAAAAAAGACATTATTATATACGTGCGTGTGTGTTGTCCGTCTCATATCTTAAGTATATCAAAACGTAGATTCCATGAACAAGCTTCTTTCTTAGAATTGCACGCATGTGGAACTCTGTTCCGTCTGCCTGCTTCCCACCTGACTACAACCTGGATGTCTTCAAGTTCAACGTAAACAAATTCCTAATGAACCGCCACCTCAAGTAAACACTTCAATAAATATCCACACTAACGTACTGTACTTGCAACAACCATTATCCCTGAGTGGCTTCCGGGCCTTGATAAGTGGTGACCACCTTGTAAAAAAAAAAGTGTCTGTTTCCGGAACTCCCAAGTATTTGTATCCCAAGCATTTATATCTCTGTTTCGTTCGGTAGTTCAATAATTTTTGTTGCTTCCAGTTTTCTCATGATCAGGAGTGCGCACTTTTCCATACCGAATTCTATTCAGCTATCCTGGCTAAAACGTAATGAAGCTTTGCTTTCTGTTTTTGATTTTTTATAAAATTACAAATACATATGCCAGACCAGGGTTGTTCATTCTGCTAAAATGAACACGACAGCTTCCGTAGCGCCACCAAAAAGATGTCAACTGATTCGCTCGGATGCAGATGCTGTGCTACAAGCAATTCATGTGTTACAAAATGGAAAAAGTAGCGAATCTCGTTACTAGTTTCCTTTTGATATGCTTGACGTCACTTTTTCATTTCTACACTCACGAAATACTGGCAGACAGCGACAGCGGTTGCACCTCCCGTCATGATGAAACTGAAGCACATGTTCGACCTGCTTCATCCCACACAAATTTCAAACCAGCTCAGCTTCCTCAATCTGTTTGATCATTTGCTTCTCTGCATGTGTGTACACTACAACTTCGTATTTATCAAGAAGTTCAAGAAAAGTTGGTTTCGGAAACTAAAAACTTTGTCTTCAGCGTTCATAAATTCATAACCAGAGGTGAGGAGTCATTTGTTTAGAAAAAAAAAAAAGAAAGAAAGAAAAAGAAAAAAATGAAAGAAAGAAAAAAAAATAGCAGACAAGTCACTACTTCCAAAGTTGTTTAAAATAATTCCCCAATTTCTATCTCCTTCAAAAAACAAAAACAACAAAAAAATTCCTAATTCCTGACACGAGTTTCATCATTTAAGACACAGGAAGTCATCCGAAAAAACATGACTGCAGATTTTAAAGTTGAATAAAAAAAATATCCAACTGTTAACATCAGAGTAAAAAAAAAAAAAAAAAAAAAAAAAAACTCTGACTCAGGTTGACATTGAGCCTACTTCCTTGGTCTTTGGGCTCTTTGAATAAAGTATAGTATCTGTTCTAATACACGTCTTCTTTTCTATCGACAGTCAGTTGGAGGAGAAATCCTTCTAGATTGGGAAAATTTAAATATTTTTGTCTCAATCCAAACTGTCTTCTTTTTGAGGAGCTGAATTTTTCTCACATTAAAAAAAAAAAAAACCTAACTTTATCCTCGTGGTGAACCAAATAAATAGAGTCTCTGAGCCTATTTCTGTTAAATAACCATTACCATTCTCACTCATCCATATTTAGGGACCCTTAAAATTTAAATGAAACTACTTACTCTTATCAGATGGGACCCATAAATCTATGTTAGATTAATTTTATATCCCGGCAGTAATTATAAAAATCTGTTGCACGGTTGGTTGACTATGTTCGGATGAGGCTTATCAGCCAACTAAGGCAATTAAATAGAAACAGATAAACATGAATGACTTATTGTTGCTCCGTTTCAGGGCCACCATATTCATTCAGAGGAGACCCTAAGTTTCCAGTGTTTAGGGTCCTTTAATATCCTACACTCTCATTTATCAGGTCGGTACAGAAGTTTTTGCCCGTTTGTAATTTTTTTTATATTGTTATTAACCTGGGTTCCCGGCGTTGCCCGGGTGTTTGGAGGTGTGTGTTGAGCAAAAAAAAAAAAAAAGTGGTAGTAAGCAAGCAGACTCGAACCTGTACAGCGAAGGAGGAAAAGAACGTGGAAAAAAAACGTGACGTCTTTGCTGTTGCGCCCATCGCCAAACCGGAAGTTGCGAAGGTTTAAATTAAGGCTAGGCAATCGAAAAGAGGGATAACTTTAAAAAATATCGGCGAAAAAAGCGACTCCTCCCTGTATAAAAGTGCGCAGTTGAGTGTGAAGGAATTAATGTTTTTAGCCAATTTTTCAATATTTGTCATCCGAAGGGTCGATCTCCAAAACGATACTGATTTCGTGAAAATCCGTCGCTTCTGGCGAAAGTTTTAGACATGCATACATACATACATACATACATACATACATACATACATACATACATACATACATTTGAACAGACAGGTGAGATTCATTTAATAGATTATTTTAAAAAATAATAAATTTAATTTTACCTAACCGTGATTAATTTATAACTTTTTATTTCGGATTATAAAAGCATCGTTCATATTTTTATGCAATATTCTCACTAATGTTGATCCGAAAACGACATTGTTTAGTTAACAGAAAAAGAGGCATCTTCCATCATGATAATGCTCATCTTCATGCAGTACTTCTGGCAGAAAGTCTCCGAGAATTTGGTTGAGAAATCTTGCACCATCCTGCATATTCTTCTGATAACTCCGTCGGATCATCATTTATTTCGATATGACTAAACAATTTGAATGGCCTTAAGTGAAAAACACGAGATTGAACATTATGTAGATTCATATTTCACATTAAAACCTAAAGAATTTTACAAGTGAGACATTTATAAGTGCATTAACACTTAATCAATCAGGAATCAAGTTATACAGAGCAAATGTCATTTTTGTTATGAATGAAGATTTTTTGAAAACACGTAGTTTTTAATTTCCAAGATGAAATTTTAAATTGGAAAAACTTTTATACTAATCTTACCACAGCAGCAATACTCATCCTGAGGAGCTTTACCACATGATTAAGAACAAAACTTCCATCAATGATACGTGTTCAATTGTGTCGATGAACCAATTATAACGAAATATTTGAGAAATACATCTTCAGTGTTGCAGTTGCACCTGAATTTTTGAGATGAAGATTGACAATTCGTATTATTTGGATTATTTAGAGTATTATTCTCATCTTGAGTGTTATTTTCATCATGTTTCGGTCGATGTAACCTCCGATCTTCTCTAGGTGTCCAACTCGGGAGTCTTTCTGCCGAACTCGGGAATCTGCACAGATTCATGATTTAACGGATGAATTTACTAAGTAAAATTCACTTGTAAGTTACACACTTCTGGAAGCTTAAGGTTCAATTCTCGGTGCATAAGGACACTCAAAACACAACTGTGAATTACTTAGGACGTGTACAAATTCTATACAGATTTCCGAGTTCAACAGAAAGATTCCGGAGTGTGACAAGATACATATGAAGAGGCCGGAAGTTACATCAACCGAAACTTTATGAAAATAATAGTCGCAATATCGTAATGGATATTTTTTTGAAAACTAATAGGTTAACAACTGAGAAAACTTGATAGTTGGAACTAGAGAATTATTATACTACACTATTTTTGCTCTGGAACCCAATAAAAAGACGTTCATTGAGCTTGGACATTTTTCAAAATTTACAAAATGCATATAAAAAAATATCCTTTTCATTATAAAAATATTTATATACTAGCGGGGGTACCCGGCGTTGCCCGAGTGTTTGTTTCCGGGACGGGGGGGAGTTTTAAAAAATGTTATGGTAGGTAAGTAGGAAGGATCAAACCCTGAGTCATGAGTAAAAGTAGGAAAATAAAGTGTGAAAAAAACAAAAAAAAAAAAAACATCTGCAACGTTAACAGTTCGGCAACCAAGAAAAGTCCATTCCAGTTGTTTAGGAAAAAAAAAAAAAACGACTACGGTAGGTCGGCGCGAACGTGAAAATATAATGTGAATTGTCCAACACGCTAACCACTACGCCACAGAGCAATGCAGCTTTGTTTAGTGATTTTAAATAACTTCACATGAAAGAACTACGAAGCCAAACCGGTGTTCTCTTCTCAACTGTTCCTTGTGAACGATCCCCAAACGGTGTTAAGTGGTGGCAGGGGGAGGACGAATTTTTGAGAGAGAAAATATTTTACCACTTCCATTGATCTTAACCGATTTTGGCCGTGACTTCTCAGCAGAAAAAGTATAGCAATCTAAGATTATCGAGGAATTTGAGAAATAATAAGCCTATAACACACCTCAGATATTGTTCTGCCGTTTGTGCATATTATATTTGCATGAAATATCTTGATTTTTAATCTTATTAATGTCAAAATCAGAAGGGAAAAAATGAGTTCATTTTATTTATATAGAATAGAAGATAGATAGAAGAAGATAGAAGATAGAAGAAGAAGAAGAAGAAGAAGAAGAAGAAGAAGAAGAAGAAGAAAGAAGAAGAAGAAGATAGAAGAGATGAAAAGGATTCTTCAATCCATTGCGATTGGTATATACAAACCGAGTACATTTAAAGTAAATAAATAATTACCCTACATATATAATTAACCCATACATACATACATACATACATACATATATATATATATATATATATATATATATATATATATATATATATATATATATATATATATATAGTAGAGACGCCCACTAATTAGCATACGTGGGTGAACAAGATATAGATAAAGGTATCAAGTCAGCAAGACCGGAGAGCTTGTTCGAACGCCGGATAGGCAAGACGCATGTGCCGGTTGCTCCATGAAAGACTTTAACACGCCCTCTGCCGGTCAATCTTCCAACTGCAGTACAACTGCACCTTTGTAAATATGTATTATATTTTCGTCTTAATATATATTGTTTTACCTTTACTTTCTGCGTTCGTGTTGTTATTGATACAGACACAACATTTATATATATATATATATATATATATATATATATATATATATATATATATATATATATATATATATATATATAATTATCCACTGACACATGTTTCGTCGTCTACAACTCATCAGAGGGTTGAATTTAGCGAGATTCGAAATCGGCACCCCATAGGTAAGAAACCTAAACTCTTACCACTCGTCCACCTCGCTAACTCGCCAAAAAATATTCGCCCAAAAACTGATTAAAAATCTTACTGCATGTCTGAGTACCCTTTATGTAAAATTTAAATGTTTAGATCCAAAATTGGCTGAATAGTTTGCTAGAGACCGCAAATGTAAAATCTTTTGAACTTTGACCCCTTGGCAGCCAAAATTTCGGCCAAAAACCAATTAAAAGGCCTGCCCTATGTTTGAATACACTTTATGTAAAATTTCAAATATTTAGACAAAAAATTGGCTGAGTAATTTGGTAGAGACCACAGAGGTCAATTTTTTAAAAAACTTTGACCCCAATTTTGACCCCTTAGCATTTATTGTTTTGGGCTCAAATCAAATTATAGAGTTTGATCCATGTCTAAAGAACTTATATCTAAAATTTCAAGTGTTTAGATCCAAAATTGGTGGATGAGTTTGGTAGAGATTTCAAAGGTCAAATCGTTGAACTTTGACCCTTTCACAGCAAATTTCTGGCCGAAAACCGATATAAACAATTTTTCGAAATCTCAATATGCCTTATGTCAAATCTCGAGTATGTAGACCGAAAATTGATAGAGTTATTGTATAGGGAAATTTACACACACAGACAGACACACATACACAGAGACATTTTCACTTTTATAGATAGACTAACATTTCAGCCCGGCGTTGCCCGGGTGTTTGGAGGTGTATGTTGAGCGAAAAAAAAAAAAAAGCGGTCAATTTTTAAAAACTTTGACCCCTATTATGACCTCTTAACATTTATTTTTTTGGGTTCAAATGAAGTTATTAAGTTAGATCCATGTCCAATGAACCTATATCTAAAATTGCTAGTGTTTATACCCAAAATTGTCGGAGGAGTTTGGTAGAGTTCTCAAAGGTCAAATCGTTCAACTTTGACTCCTTAATTGCCTAATTTCTGTCCAAAAACGGATTACAAAGATTTTCCCAAATCTCAGTGCCCTGTAGATGCAAATTTCGCAATAACTCTGTCACTTTAAAATCTACAGATTTTAAATTGACAGAGTTATTGCGTAGGGAAATGTACACACACTCACACACACACAGACACACACACACAGACACGTTCACTTTTATATATATACTAGAATTTCAGCCCGGTGTTGCCTGGGTGTTTGGAGGTGTATGTTGAGCAAAAAAAAAAAAAAATAGTGGTAGGAGGAAGGCAGGCTCGAACCCGTACCGCAAAGGAGAAAAAGACCAGGAAAAACCTGACGTCTTTGCTGTTACGACCACTGCCAAGCCGAAAGTGACGTAGGTTTAAATTAAGGCTAGACAATCAAAAGGAGAGAATGACTTTCAAAAATATCGGCGAAAAAAGCGACCCCCTCCCCTGTAGAAAAGTGCCCAGTTGAAGGTGAATTTAAATTGACAACAGTATTATTGCGTCGGGAAATGTACACACACACACACACACACACACACACACACACACACACACACACAGAGATACGTTCACCTTTATAGATAGATAGATAGATAGATTAATGGAAAAAGTACAGAAACAATGAATGAAAAAATAAATGAAAAAAGAAAATAAAAAAAAAAAAGTAAGAATGAATAAAATATGAAGAATGAATAAAAGAAAAAGTCGATGAAGTAATGAATAAAAAAGCACGGAAAGAAAATAAATGAAGGAAATGATGAAAGAAAAAAAGACTTTATAAACAATAAAATTAATGTAAAAAAGAAGGAAACGAATAAATGAATAAAGAATAAATGCAAGAAACAATAAATTCAAAGAAAGAGTGAACGAGTGTGAAGAACAATAAAAAATGAATTAATGAAGAAAAATGAAAGAAAGCATTAAATAATTAATTAATGCATAAGTATTAGTGTTGGGCGATTAATCCGAATCGGAATCAGAATCGGAATCAGAATCGGAATCTGGAACAAAAAAAAAAAAATCGGAAATTTTGGTGGTATCGAAATTGATATCAGAATTAGAAAAAATTACTGCCTTATTTCCAATGCCCGAAGCGATTCTGTTCATTGTTTTTATTTCTTTTGGTTTTGTTAAAAATGTATTTTCCATTTTTCTCCTATCAATGATGGAATGATAAATATTTATTGATTTTAAACTACCAGTAAAACTGAAATCGATAGATCACCCCCTCCTACAAGTGCGAAAATGTGTGTCCGTTGTTAAGTGTTGAGATATTATGTTGAATAAAGATGGCGGCAGTAAATCAAATCGGCGAAGAATCAATGCAGTTACGATCTCGAATGTTGAGTAATTCTTAGTAATAAAGATGACGGCGAAGAATCAATGCAGTCACGATTCAGTCGTTTCAAGACAGAGGTTTGACATCGAGCTGAATTGAATCCAAAGTTCGATATTTTTATGATGACGTCGGAAGCCTCTCATTGGTTGATTCTTTAATTCTTCTTTTCTCGCATGGATTTTTGCGGTGGTTCGGCTTTCCACCCCGCAAAAACAACTCTATATTTAGAAATTTAAAAAGGACCAGAATCGGAATCGGTAATTGTATCAAAATCAGGAATTTAGAACAGAATCG
This sequence comes from Euprymna scolopes, assembly GCF_053919585.1. Taxonomy (NCBI): domain Eukaryota; kingdom Metazoa; phylum Mollusca; class Cephalopoda; order Sepiida; family Sepiolidae; genus Euprymna; species Euprymna scolopes. The sequence continues at coordinate 105,578,098 of NC_136507.1, forward strand.
GTAATTGTATTGGAATCTGAAAAAGTTTTGGAATCGTCCCTTCAGTAGAAAAGAAAAAGTATTTTTTAAAATTGAGAATATATCGTGTGTTTAATCTAAGCTTGCTGTGTGGTTGTATTTATTGTTGTTCTTTTCCCTGGAGACTGAATAGATTTGTTGGCTATTTAAAAAACGGATGTCTGTCTCAGCAGGAGGTTATGAATTCCACTAAGTTGGTTAGCGTGCAATGCGTTCTAATAAATATAACAGCAGAGCAGTATTTCTATCTATCTATCTATCTATCTATCTATCTATCTATCTATCTATCTATGGAGCGATTCCAGTATTTTTCCCAATTCCAATAGAATTACAGATTCTGTACTGAATTTTTTATTTCGATACAATTACCGATCCCGATTCTGATTCTTTATAAATTTCTAAATATTTTATTGAGACTTGTTACTATTCCCCGATTACCTTAAAAACTCACGTTAAATATGAACATTTTTTCTCAAGCGTAAAAACACTTGTAGAAGATGATCTATACAGTTTAGTTTTACTGTTAGTTTAAAATCAATAAATATTTCTTATTTTATCATTAATACCAGCAGTGGAAGATTTTGTTTTAAAGAAAAAAAAAAAAAAGACAATTAAAAGAATCGTTTTTGGCATCGGAAAATCCGATGCAGATTCTGCTACCCCCAAAAGTTCCGATTTTTCTGATTCTGATTAATCGTCCAAACTATCTATCATAAAACGCTCTTCTAAAATTCATCATTAGGCTGATGGCGATAACTCTATTTTAACTGAAAGATTTGTTCATTTTTTTTTATACGAGAATTAAGGACGCTACAACCAACCCAACTTCGAAGAAATGTAAGGAAAGAAAAATGTGACTATATTTTTTTTATTACATTTCGTAACAATCTCACCAAATTGAAGGTACATCCATGAGCAGCCATGTTGGTTCTACGTTAGTGAATATTTTCGTCGAATTTTTAGAAAAGCAATTGTTTTGCTAAAATTACCAAGTCAAATTTTAAACACGATATGCTGACGACATTTTTGTCTAATTTTCATCTCATAGTTTCTTCAAAAAGTAAAATAAATTCCTAAAACAGAACAGTACTGAACCGCTTTTATATCCCTCATGGAGATCAAAACACATAATGCTACTAAACCTTTTACTTGTTCTATCCTAGGTCAGTGAGACAAAAATCCTTCTAGACTAAGGCAATTTTCATTTTTGTCCCAATCCAGAGTGGATAAATTTGGGTTCTTCTTTGCTATTGTAACGAAATCCAACAAACCCAAAAAATGAGTTTATTAAAAAAAATAAATAAATACAGGGTGGAACGATAAAAGTTTCGCCCTAAAGAAAACAACACTACAGCTTTATTTTAAAATGAAAAAATCAATTCAGGTAACTTGATTACGTAGCAGAGCTGATATCTGTTCAATGTAGCCACCTTCAGCCTCAATCACCGCCTCAATACAGGTCTGGAACTGGAAGCATACCTTTTCCACAAGCGCTGGCAGGAGTTTGGTGAATACTCAGCGAATGATGGTGATTAGGTTGGCTTTGGTGTAGTGGGAGGTCATGTTGGTGATGTTCTTGACGTATGACCAAATGAAGTAGTTCAGTGGGTTCAGGTTGGAGGAGGAGGAGGAGGATCAGTGAGATAAGGTTACAAAGTCGTAGCACTCTTTCTGAAGCCAAACCAGGATCTCTTTGGACTTGTGGGCTGGTGCAGAGTCCTACTGCCACACCCAGGGTCTGCCACACCCAGGGTCTGCCAGCAACCACATGATTGCACCAGGGGATCACCACACTCTTCAGCACATCCAGGTATACTTTCAAACCAACTTTGAAGATGTGAGGTAGCATGATGAAACCACACCAAAGAGCATAACCGTGGCTGGAAACTTTGTTTTCATAACCCTCTGCTTATCCCTGTTATTCATGCCAATCCAGCGATGTATTTTGAGGGTGCTGGCAATGGTCCTGTTGTCATAACTTGGATCAGTAGAGAGCATGAGTTGTACAGCGATGCATTTTCGATCTTGTTTCGTGAACATTGTGTCACTTTCAGACATGATAGAAGGCTCCTATCGGGATTGGTACACAATTGGCAAACTAGTAGATGGTCTGCAACATAAAAGAAAACTGATTTTCATCAAACGAAAATGGAATCATGTTGTCTTTTCTAGGGTGACAATTTTATCGTTCCACCTTATACTTACTCTTTTTGTCAATTTCAACAATAAGCAAATGTTATCTACCTAATTGTCATGTTACAAATAGTTAAATATTTCTGGAATATTACAAAAAACACGTATTCCATGATTTCCACAAATATATGATTTCGCCATCTTTGTTTTGTCATAGGTGACGTAAATACAAGCGAAATAACCCACAGTTTGAATTGGCTTAAGTTTTTGACACTTCCAAAAATGAATTACTTCCCCTGCTGTGCGCTCTTCCGTTATCATGTAAGCAAAAATTAGTAATTTCTTTGAAAACTATTTTCTTTAATAATTAATTTTCTACCTCATCGTTTTTCGTAATTTTTGGATATTTTCATGACAATCCAGTAGATACCATTGGTTTCACTTGAAATTCAGTATTTCAAATTTTGAATTTCACTACAACAATGAAGAACCCAAGTTTGTGAAGCTGGATTCTCCCCACATTCCAACCTTGTTTCTAACTCTGCAAGTAAAAAGGGGCTTTGTTCAAGATGGTTCTTAAACAATAAAAACTAATACTTTACAAGCCGTGTCACTTCAAGATGGCAGAATATTTTGGTACAAAACTACGAAAGAAGCATGCTATACGATTCCTTATCGAATCCAGAAGAAGTTTTAACATCGTTTTGTCTCCCATGAGGAAAGCAGAACACCCATTAGATGCTGTTTTTACTAACAATGAACAATATTCATAAAGATGTATTATAGCAAGATGTCGAAAAAAAACAAAACAAAACAAAACAATTTAATGAAAAATTACTAAAGATTTGGTACCATACATACTGGACCCGAGGTGGGGGTATGTGAGAGACGTGGGGGGGGGACTCTCATCAAAGGGAAGCTCAAACAATAAACAATAATAATCAAAAAGCCATATTGCCACAAGATGTAACCAACCGTCTCTCGTTTGAATTTCCAAATTTTCAAAGAAAAAATATCTATTTAATCAAGCAATAACATCTATCTATCTATCTATCTATCTCTCTCTCGATCTATCTATCTATCTATCTATCTATCTATCTATATATATATATATATATATATATATGTATATAAAAGTGAGAATGTGGTTGTGAGGACAATTCTCAACCTATATATTAACGAGTTTTTGATCTACAGACTTGAAATTTGGTATATAGGGTATTCAGATATCTGTAATCGGTTTTCATCCAGAAAAGAGGTTGTTATGGGGTCAAAATTGAAAAATTGGTACCTGGGAGTCATCGGATTTTTGTCTGTTTGTCAACTGTTCAATAATAATAACAAGAGACCTCTTCAGACGATACAGCTTATACGAAAGCAAAGTTTGCGATGAAAATATCAGGTCTTCTCCGTCACAGGGAGTTAAAATCAGGAGGTTCCATCAGATGTTGTAAAAAATGGAACCCCCTGATTTTAACTCCCTGTAACGAAGAAGACCTGATATTTTCATTGCAAACTTTGCTTTCGTATAAGCTGTATTGTCTGAAGAAGACTCTAGTTACTAGTAGCTAGCTGACTGAAACATGCTCATGACTGTGTAGCAACATATTACGGCTTATGTAAAAACAAATAAAGAGTATAACCTGCTCTACTTCGGTATTGAGCACTCTTGTATTAACCTCGTTAAACTTCATTGGCTATTTAATCTCTGAAAAACAATAACCTCAAATTATATATATATATATATATATATAGAGAGAGAGAGAGAGAGAGAGCGAGAGAGAGAGAGAGAGGGGAAGCCTATCATATAGAAAGGCATTAGCGTACATATTCACACTTTTTGATATATACATATGCACATAAAGTTATGAACAGTACATAGGGCCCGAGCAAAGCCAGGGGGAACTGCTAGTATATATATATATATATATATATATATATATATATATATATATATATATATAATATAAAGCTGAATCTGTGTGTGTGTGTGTGTGTCTGGTCACGAATAGGCTCCTATATGGTTGATTATTTTAAAAAACTGATTATATATAATGATAGAAGATGTTTCGAGACACAGGAATGGGTATGTTTGGTCTGGTCTGGCAGAACGGTTGTTCATTAAAATTGTGGGGTCTACGTTCGCGCGTGGTCCACAAAGGGTGGAAATAAAAGATTTAAAAATTTAAAAAAATCGTTTACAAGATTTTTTTATATAGATATACATAATAATACTTTGATAAGTATGTTTTAACTTAAATAGGGATGGTATAATAAAATTGTGGGGTCTGCGTTCGCGCCTGCTGTCCATGGAATGGAAATAGGCACAAATTGTAATAAAGACTTTTCATATCTATCTGCGTAAGTATACTTTGATAATTATGTTTCAGTTTGAAGAAATATGGTATAATAAAATTATGGGGTATTCGTTCGCGCCTGACCTCCATAGAATGGAAATATGTCACAAAGTTTAACAAGGTTTTTTTTTAATATAGATTCAAAGAATATTATGATAAGTGTTTCAGTGTGAACAGGTATGGTATAATAAATTATGGGGTTTATGTTTTTTATTTTTACTTTCATCATATTTTGCTTTGGTTTTGATACCCCCAAATTCGAAGCTATCTCTTTACAACTCGTCCATCATACTTTCATAAATAAAAGTCCATTTTCTGTAGGCTGTTTTTGAACCCAGTAAACGACGGGTACTTTTGCTAGTAAATATATATACATATATATATATGGAGAGAGAGAGAGAGAGAGAGAGAGAGAGAGAGAGGGAGGGAGGGGGTAGGTAGGTAGGTATGATATGGGATTCCACCTATAACTCGCGTGGGGGGTCATTTCTTCTGCTTGTGTGTCAAACTTTCTCTTTTTTTCTATATTCCTTCTGTCGTCATCTCTCTCAGCAACATGTCTAGTGCTAAATTGCTAAAGGGGTGCTAGGTTGTTCTATTATAACAATATCTAAAAATGGTTTCATTCAAAGATGGAATATACGGTTTTTATTATCCCCTTCTTTCCCCATCTTCGTTTTTAAACCTTAATGCTTTCCATATAAAGTCACATAATAAAACAACAGACTATATAAAATTATATAAAGTCACATAATAAAACAACAGACTATATAAAGTCATATAAAGTCACATAATAAAACAACAGACTATATAAAGTCATATAAAGTCACATAATAATACAACAGACTATATAAAGTCATATAAAGTCACATAATAAAACAACAGACTATATAAAGTCATATAAAGTCACATAATAAAACAACAGACTATATAAAGTCATATAAAGTCACATAATAATACAACAGACTATATAAAGTTATATAAAGTCACATAATAAAACAACAGACTATATAAAGTCATATAAAGTCACATAATAATACAACAGACTATATAAAGTCATATAAAGTCACATAATAATACAACAGACTATATAAAGTCATATAAAGTCACATAATAAAACAACAGACTATATAAAGTCATATAAAGTCACATAATAATACAACAGACTATATAAAGTCATATAAAGTCACATAATGATACAAAAGACTATATAAAATCATATAAAGTCACATAATAATACAACAGACTATATAAAGTCATATAAAGTCACATAATAAAACAACAGACTATATAAAATCATATAAAGTCACATAATAAAACAACAGACTATATAAAGTTATATAAAGTCACATAATAAAACAACAGACTATATAAAATCATATAAAGTCACATAATAATACAACAGACTATATAAAGTCATATAAAGTCACACAATAAAACAACAGACTATATAAAGTCATATAAAGTCACATAATAATACAACAGACTATATAAAGTCATATAAAGTCACATAATAATACAACAGACTATATAAAGTCATATAAAGTCACATAATAATACAACAGACTATATAAAGTCATATAAAGTCACATAATAAAACAACAGACTATATAAAGTCATATAAAGTCACATAATAATACAACAGACTATATAAAGTCATATAAAGTCACATAATAAAACAACAGACTATATAAAATCATATAAAGTCACATAATAATACAACAGACTATATAAAGTTATATAAAGTCACATAATAAAACAACAGACTATATAAAGTCATATAAAGTCACATAATAATACAACAGACTATATAAAGTAATATAAAGTCACATAATAATACAACAGACTATATAAAGTCATATAAAGTCACATAATAAAACAACAGACTATATAAAGTCATATAAAGTCACATAATAATACAACAGACTATATAAAGTCATATAAAGTCACATAATAATACAACAGACTATATAAAGTTATATAAAGTCACATAATAAAACAACAGACTATATAAAGTCATATAAAGTCACATAATAAAACAACAGACTATATAAAGTCATATAAAGTCACATAATAAAACAACAGACTATATAAAGTCATATAAAGTCACATAATAAAACAACAGACTATATAAAGTCATATAAAGTCACATAATAATACAACAGACTATATAAAGTCATATAAAGTCACATAATAAAACAACAGACTATATAAAGTCATATAAAGTCACATAATAATACAACAGACTATATAAAGTCATATAAAGTCACATAATAATACAACAGACTATATAAAGTTATATAAAGTCACATAATAAAACAACAGACTATATAAAGTCATATAAAGTCACATAATAATACAACAGACTATATAAAGTCATATAAAGTCACATAATAATACAACAGACTATATAAAGTCATATAAAGTCACATAATAAAACAACAGACTATATAAAGTCATATAAAGTCACATAATAATACAACAGACTATATAAAGTCATATAAAGTCACATAATAAAACAAAAGACTGCAAATATGGCGATCATTATTCCATATATACCCCACCACTCAATATTGAAATGGATTGTCTTCATAAATCTACTGAGAATAGCATTATTTCCAACAAACTCTTTATACGACATGATCCTAAACGCGACTAACCCTAACCCGAATCTGAAGATCCACCCAAGCGATCTGTTTAGCAATATAAATGACATTTTAAATTTAAGCATAACCAATAAAAATTATATTTAAACTTAAGCATAACCAATAAAAATTATATTTAAACTTATGCATCACAGACCAAAGAGAGCGATATTTAAAACTTAAGAATGACAAACAAAAGAAGATATATTTAAACTAAATAATGACAGACCGAAGAAAATCATATTTTAAATTTAAGCGTTACAGACCAAGTAAAACGATATTTAAAACTTAAACGTGACAGACCATGTTATTTAAAATTTAAGCACGACAGACCAAGGAAAAATTATGTTTAAAACTTAAGCATGACAAACCAATAAAGCCGTCCAATATACGTTATCATAGATGATGATGATGATGATGATGATGATGATGATGATGATGATGATGATGATGATGAAGAAGAGAGGAAGGGGGAGGAAGTAAAAGTCTTTTTTTTATAGATTATGGGATGCATTTGAATCGTCATGTCAAGACCTAATGAGAATTGGTGATGCTGTTCCAAGACAAACCTACAGCTGTTGTGTTTATTAATACAGAAACATCTTTTTTTTGTTTATGTATGGTTGCGAGAAATGTTGAAAGTTATTTTGAATGTGAATAAATTGTTTGAAGGGCTAAGTGACAGGCCAAAGAGAAATAACAAAACAGATGTAAACAACGTTTATCGCCGAATCGAAATTAGTCATTTGCCTCCAAAAGAGTTGAAGTGGCCAAGTTGTTAAGGCCACAAGTCTTTGGCATTTTGTTAGTGGATCTAATAAAAATAGCTGGATACTTGAAGTTAATAGTGTATATAAAACCACTTGAATGAAGCAAGATAAGCTAAGATGACTTATATTTGCTGCTACAAATTGGAATAAAAAATAAAAAAGCAACATTAAATATTTATATTTATTTAGTAGCAGGCGGACTACAATTAACATAGGAGTTAAACATCTTTTTTAAAATAAAATTTGTCATTTAGGAGATTTAAAAAAAAAGACAATAATAAAAATAAGAAAAAAACAATTTAAACTAATAACTCTCCACTTATCCAGTCCAAATAACAAATCAAGAATAAGAGTTCTTCAGTGTAGAGTCATTCTTGTAATAGGAAAATGTAGAAATATATTTACATAAAAGTAAGAATGTGCGTGTGTAAGGATACTTCTCAACCTATATACACAACGAAGTTTTGACCTACAGACTTGAAATTTGGTATATAGGATATTTGAACATGTGGAAAACTTTTTATCATTTGGAAAAAAGGGTTGCTAAGGGGTCAAAATTGAAAAATTGGTGCGTGTGGGTCATCGGATTTTTGTCTGTTTGCTCACTGTTCGATGAATACGCATGTATGAATGGTTCACATGACAGATTTGACAAGCTTCTGGGCTTGACCTTTACTCCTGACCTGAAATGGAACACGTACATCAAGTCTGTTGCCAAGGTCGCTGGAAAGATGGTGGGATCCTTCTACCGCTCCAGAAGATATCTCACTACTGATGCAATTCTCTATCTATATAAAAGCCAAGTACGTCCAAGGATGGAATACTTCTGCCATATCTGGGCAGGAGCTGCTAAAAACAGCCTATCCTGCCTTGACAGAGTACAAAATAGACTTTGTGGCTTAGTAGGGGATGCCCTTTTTTCTACCCTGCAACCTGTCTCCCACAGAAGAGACGTTGCGAGCCTATCCTTGTTTTATCGTTCTTTCCATGGCAGGTGCTCGTCTGAACTCCAATCTCTGGTCCCCCCTCGCCAATCTTTCACGAAAAACACTCATCTAGCTGAATCCACTGTGAAAAATTTCCCCCACTCTTTATCTGTGCCTAAATCAAAACGTAGATTCCATGAACAAAGCTTCTTTCTTAGAACTGCACGCCTGTGGAACTCTGTTCCGTCTGCCTGCTTCCCACCTGACTACAACCTGGATGTCTTCAAGTCCAATGTTAACAAATTCCTAATGAACCACCCCCTTAATAAACACTTCATTAAATCTCCACACTAACGTACTGTACTTGCAATAACCCTTATCCCTGAGTGGCTTCCGGGCCTTGATAAGTGATGACTACCGTGTAAAAAAAAAAAACATTTTTAAAGATCAACGGCCTAATGGCTTTCCTACTTGACTCAGTGTCTTTAGATTTTGGTTTCAATCTCAACCCGAGTATTTTTTTTTTTTACTTACAAGAAATGAACTGTTTAGAAATAAAAACGTAATACTCGCATGCACATATCTCAGTTTTTGTATGAATTAAAATATGATATTTATGCATATTTTACGGCCAGGCAATGCCGGGCGTCTTGCTAGTATATATACAAATGGCAGCATAAATCCAATCAGATAAGCTGTTTGGGGTAAATTATTCGAATTTAGGTAAAAATGGCACTGGTAAAAATGGCACTGGTAAAAATGGCACCGGTAAAAATGGCACTGGTAAAAATGGCACCGGTAAAAATGGCACTGGTAAAAATGGCACCGGTAAAAATGGCACTGGTAAAAATGGCACCGGTAAAAATGGCACCGGTAAAAATGGCACAAGTGAATAAATAGGTAAAAATGGCACCGGTAAAAATGGCACGTAATGGATTAATGAGAAAAATGACAAAGCGAGAACATGCATGAATATCTCACAGTATATTAAAATGGGAAAACGTTCGAAATTTGTCGAATTAAAAAGGGTGCTAGACGACTTATCTGGTCTCAAATTTTACCCTCGTTTTGAGTTTTCCAAAAGTTAGGTCATGTACTGCGACGTCACCGGTGTTACAGAAAATAATGAGAAGTTTGTCAAATTTAAATAGATCCTAAATGCGAATCTCGTTTTTGAGATTTCCCAAAGTGCTATTACGTCACAGGTGTCAGAAATAACTTTTTTCATCTGTGTGGTAATTCATTCACCTCTTCTCCCCTATTATAAGTTGAACACTGGGCAGAAATAAATTTAAAAAATCTCCCTTATTTACAAACAAGTTCCTTTTATTTTAATTAGTTACTTCTATTTATTTGTTTCTTTACCATATATTCGATTCGATGTCTATACTAATAAATGCCTTAAAAATAAGAATTATCGAACATTTATTACTATAGACAACAAAATGAAAAAGTAAAATATACAACAAATAAATGCTACCAAACGCAAGATATGCTAAAAGTAAAAATAAAATAAAAATAAGCAGTTTATATATTTTTCAAAAATACAAACAAAATAACTTAGGCATAAACAATTATAGTGAGGAACAGTCCATTTGATGACGGCTTCTGATATTGAAATCAGAAATCAACATTATGTTATTCGTTCCTCGTAATTTATGTACACTTAGTGTTGTTTCTTTTTTATGGAACTCCTGCATTGCAACATGTCGGCAATGGAGACGAGTTATCGACCCCTTTATGAAACTCAAATATAAAGAAGTTTCTTCATAAATATTTCATGTTTTTTAAATTATTACATTGATGAATTAAAATTATATTTTGATACATTTTATACAACCTTAATGTAAAAAAAAAAAAAAAAAAAAAAATACTAAAAACAATCTATAAATGTTTTTAGCATATTTTTTTTTCAATTATGAATCACTCATTAAAAAGAAATATTAAAACTTTAAAATTATAGTTCGATACATTTTTATACTTTAAAATTAAGTACTCCTTGTGCGTTGAGTCTTATAGCTCACAGCCTAAATATTCAATGACCTCTCCCCTTGGTGCGGAAATAAACTTTTTTTTATTTTGTAAACAAACGAACGTATTGTACTTATGGATGTTTGATACCGAAAGAAATATGAACTTAAAAAAATAATGTTACTTTTATTTCATTAAATTTTTAGGTGAAAGTGCAAAATAGTTCACCCCACCTCCATGTTAAGAATGTCTTTCTAAATAGTTATTATTTCAACGTTGTTTGTACTCTCGGGGTGTCAAATATGTATAAGTATCTATTTTACTGTTATTTATATTGGAATCAGTTTATAATTTTATGTCAGAAATATACTCAGTGACCGATTGACCCCAGAAATGTCCCCAGAACGGTTTCTTACTCAACTGTGAGCATGAAACTGTGAAATGAATTGGTCATAAAACCTTTTCGCACGTATACGCGACAACACGCGTTATCTTTCACTTTAGTTTATGTGTCTGTTGAATTTGTTAATAAGGCAATAAAACTATTTTTGATAATTAACAGCATTGATACAGTTTAGCTTTGAGAATTTTGTGTTACTGTTCCCATTCCAGCTTTGGACTACTATTCTCATCTTGAGTATTCCTATTTACTTGCTTCCCCAAAAGGGCAAAGTTAGACACAAGGTCGTTTTTTTATGTAGGCAATATCCAGCTCTCCTACAAGAGGAACTCTGGATCAGAACAAAAATTAAAATTGTCTCAGTCTGAAAGGATTTATTAATTCTTCATTGAACGGGGAGATAATAGGTGGAGTGTAGCATCAGAAGTGATACTACACTTTGTTAACGTATCAGTCGATGCAACCTCCGACAGAAATTCTGTGCAGATTCTCGAGTTCAACAGAAACATTCCAGAGTTCAATATTTATTCAATAATAGCAGTTTTGGATAAATAAGAAAAAAATGGCAAAGCCCAACTTATCAACGATAAAATACATTCAATGATAAAATAAATTTAGAGTGCACCAAAATTAGTTTTTCTTTTATCAAAGATAATTGCCAGTCGAGGATAAGTGTCAACCAGGGAGCTTTTAATTACACTAAACAAAGTGCATCTTTTCTGGATCATTTTTATTTTGTTTTGTTTTAGGGAAAAAAAAACTTATCCCCGTGTGTGTTTTATTCTTGATAACTAGCGATTCATTATGAAAAAAGAACCCAAAAATACAACTACAACTTGTCCAGAAAAGATGCATTTTGTTTAGTGTAATTGAAAACTTCCACATTAACCCTTATCCTCGGGTGTGTTTTATCCTTGATAAGTTGCGATTCATCAGTCCTAAGTACCCCATTTTGGGGAGCTAGATAGTCACCAGATTAAAAACCGACATTGTGTCTAACTTTGCCCTTGCGAGGTGCAATTAAATAAGAACCTTTAGATAAACAATGCTTCTGAACTGAGGTAATTGTAATTTTTTGTTCCGATCGAAAATGCCCCTTTTTGGGGAGCTGGATATTCCCCAGATTTAAAACCAACCTTGTGTCTAACTTTGCCCTAGCGGGGTGCAATTAAATAAGAACCTTTAGATAAACAATGCTTCTAAACTGAGGTAATTGTAATCTTTTGTTCCGATGAAAGCTGCCCCTTTTTTTTGGGGGGGGGCTGGATATTAAAAATCGACCTTGTGTCTAACTCTGCCCTCGTTGACGGCAAGAAAATAGGAACTTTTACAAAACCCAAAATGAGGTTAGAATTTGGGACCCCATAGCCTCAGTAGCACCTTTTGGTGCCATTTTTACCTAGTTATTCACTTGTGCCATTTTTACCGGTGCCAATTTTACCGGTGCCATTTTTACCGGTACCATTTTTACCAGTGCCATTTTTACCGGTGCCATTTCTACCGGTGCCATTTCTACCGGTGCCATTTTTACCGAGCACGAAATTATTCAATCACGATCAGTGTTGATTTTCTCGTATCAAGACAGAAAGATATCTCTGAAAAATTCAACAACAGTACAGTCAGGGAAGCAGAAAACAGGAAGGGATTTCCAAAGTCTAGTGTTGCAGATTTGTCAGGGATATGTACGTTGAGGGGCACAAGTGCAAAGAGTTCATCAGAACACATTTCATCAAAATATTTGTAAAACAGGAACAGGGCTGCAACATTGTAGCAATGGGACAGATGTAGGAGCTGAGTGTTATTTTCTCAATGTTTCATTGTGAAAATAATACTCAAGATGAGAACAGTAGTTCGAAGAATCCAAATAATACGAACAACTAATCCTCATCTCAAAACTTCAGAAAACGTAATAATAAAAATAGCTGTTTGAAGCAAAAGATCCAGCCAGAGAAACTTTAAATCCAGTCATGATCAGCAGAATCTATTGGTTTTATCGTATCAAGGTGGAAAGTTATCACTAAAAATTTCAAAGAGATTCAATATATTTTATGAAGTAATTCTGAGTTCTGATTGGTTCATTCTTTTCACCTATTGTTATAGATGCAATCGTCCAAATTTTGTGGTTTTACCTTCGTTAATTTGCTAAAAATATTACCACAAAGGATTAATCAGTTGAATTATGATGAATACTATGAGAGAATTGAAAATCTTCAGATGACAAAATAAGAACCAGCTCTGAAACCAACAACTATTCCTCCTTTACCAGAAACATTGCTGAAGCAATGTGAGGACTAATGAATAACATAGTGAAGAATTGGCATTACGAATCATCCGTCTATGTGCATACCCCAAAGCGATTCGCCACATGCTTGAGAACAAAATTTTTGTCAATTGCTTGATTAAGTAATCATGGTTAGTAGGTTTATTCTGAAGGACTTTTTTTTTTTTTTTTTTTTTACACGGTGGTCACCACTTATCAAGGCCTGGAAGCCACTCAGGGATAAGGGTTATTGCAAGTACAGTACGTTAGTGTGGAGATTTAATGAAGTGTTTACTTAAGGGGGCGGTTCATTAGGAATTTGTTATTTCATGTTGAGGTTTTGCGATTTGTGGAACAGGTCAGCATACTTGGTTAGAGCAGGATAGAGAGGGAAAGTAAGAGAGAAAAAGACAGGAAATTTTTTTTTTTTTTTTTGTAGCACATGAAAAGGTAAAGCCGTAACAATTACCCACTAGTATGGCATCGAGAGGCTCCACCAGAGACTACTGCATGGTCCAGAATCCATTCACCAAATGGCAATACAGCAGTCCCAGTACTTTGCGCCTGCTGATAGGACAGCCTCCTCAGTGGTTAATCCAAGGTTCGGGTCCCTGACTATCAGGCGGATAACATCAGCCCAGACAAAACGTTTACCTCCAGCACCCTTACTAGTGACATGGCCACAAGGATAGACATAGAGACAGAAAAATTTCCGACATCTCAGACTACTGTTCACCAAGTACTACCGACTTGCTAAAAAGATTTTTCAGGTTTGGAGCTTTTTACAGAAAACCTGTCACTGTCCTCGCGCATACAATGACTGGTCACCTGTCTGGTAATAACTAGGATCAATAGTGCTTAACTTCGGTGATCTCACAAGAACCATCTTCAGGTTTTTAGGTTTGTTTTATGTTTTTTTGTTTTCAGAAAATTTATCACTGTTCCCTCACATGCAATACCTGGTATTCTCAAATGGTCACCCATCTGGTTCTGACTGGAGCCAACGTTGCTTAACTTCAGTGATTTAATAAAAATCAGTGTGTCAATGTGATTATGCTGTATATTACAAACGCTCTTCTCTTAAATATTTCACACTACTCCATATGAAATATGTCTTATCCTCGAGTGGCCTTTGGGCCTTGATAAGCTGTAATATATTAGTACGTTAAAAAAATACCTCTTTAATGTATACATTTCTTTTTTCTTTTTTAGGTAGTTTTTGTGATGACTGGAGATTGCGGTGATGTAACACATCAGGGTTATCGAGCTTATGAAGAAATTGCTTCCACAAGTTCTGGACAAGTTTTCCTTTTAAAGAAATCCCAAGTCAATCAGGTTTGTTGCGTTGTTCTGTCTTTCTCATGCAACCATATGGACAAACACTTCTTCTTTGTGTGTCTTTGAAGTAACGTGTTTATACAACAGTTTCCTCATTTTTTTATGCAGTCTCTTGCATTATTGGTGTATTCTACAAGATTTTTTCATGGAATTTCAACTTACCATTCTTCTAAATTAGTGGAATGTTTCTGATGCACTTTTATGACATGCAAAATTGCAGCTTAATCAAATAGTTTTTTTTTTTTGCATTACCAATGTTTCCATGGCTTAACTTCATACACAACAGAACACTTCATAGACAATGAAAAGTAAGGCCCATCAATTCATTCAGGCTGAGGTATACGATCTTACGACTGATTTATGTTCTTGCTTATCTATGTATTTGTTTGCAAAATATTTTGACTAAAGAGTCTTCAGCAACAGTGGATATGACATTGGTTAGGACCATGATGTCGTCAATGATTATAATGTTGGCAAAATGTATAATAGTGATGTCAACCGTGTCAATTTACTCGACTAAAGTCGTCTAATCTAACGAATGTGACGCCCATGTCGACTAAAAGTAAATGGACTCCTATTGAAAAAAGATACATTCTTTGCTCGAATTGGAGTGCAATCATTCATTTATTGTTTCCAACATAATATCTATCTATCTATCTATCTAAATTATTTGGTATCTATCTATATAATAAAGTAAAGTAAGTCTCTGTTTCGAATGTTTGTGATTTGCTTGTGTTATGTTGATTAATTGGACTATTAATCTTATCTTGGGTATTATCAGCACAACGTTTCGGTCGCTGCAACCTGCGACCTTCTTCGGGTGTTGAAAATATGCTTCTTTTTCTCTACTAAGGAAAAGAGGGTTGGCTCTGCATTACAAGAATTCGAACCGTGTGTTTGAGGATGTGTCTGTAGATCATAAAGAAGGTTCAATCTTCTGGGGTCACTAAGATATTTTTTAAAGGCTTTCCTATGACTCGATTTTTCGGGATATCTGTACTAATTGTTAATATTAGTGAAAAAATGTTTTACGAAACAGAGGATCGATACCCATATGTATTTTTGTTATTTGAAAAAAAAAAAAATACAAAGGAGTACTACAACGTTGTACCCTTCTCTCACTGCTCCCCTCCTCTTCTGACCTGAACCCGTTGGACGTCTTTATTTGGTCATATATCGATAACATCGCCAACATGACCTCCCACAACACCAAAGCCTGATCGCTGCCATGCGCCAGGTATTCGCTGAGTATTCATCAAGCTCCCGCAGTGCTTGTCGAAAAACAAGCTCCCAGTTCCAGACCTGTATCAAAGCAGTGATTGAGGCTGAAGGCAACTACATTGAATAGATGTCAGCTCTACTACATAAGCAAGTTACCAGAATTGATTTTTTCAGTAAAAGTGTAGTGTTGTTTTTTAGTTCAACAAATGTATTGTTCCACCCTGTACATGTTCCATTCAAAATCAGGAGTGAAGTCCCAGAAGCTTGTCAAAGCCAAGTGTTATCTCATGCCGAACCATTCATATCAATTGAGGCCTGGAGGGGATCAGGACGTTGCTGATGGAAAGAGAGAAGCTTGATTTTGTGTGCATTAAAATTAACCAGCCACCTTTCCCCCATTGCACCACATCTCAAGCTTAGAAAAAAGAGAATCAGAAAGATTTTGGACATTGCTGGCTGGCCTTTGAAGTGTTGCCATAGATGGTATTGTCGTCTGCATAGATGTATAAGAATGTTCTAAGAATGTGATTTGGAAGATCATTGATGAAAATTAGAAGGAGAATTGGGCCAAGGATGGAACGTTGAGGGACCCCAGCGGTGATACCATGAGATTCTGATTTCTAACCTTCTAAACTACATTTATGAATCTATTAGAAGGGATTTAATAGTTGATAGGATATTCCGTGAGTGGAAATTTTGTTTTAGATATTATAGTTTAAAAAGAAAACAAAACAAAACAAAAAAACACTGAAATAGCTTTTTTTAAGGTTATGTCAAGGTCAAGAAGTTGTGTGTGGTAGTGGAGGGTTCAGAATTCTATATGAAAATCATCAAGTGTTTCCGCCATATTAGCATAAATATGTTTTTAGGTTGTAAGAAGGGTGGTAAATACATTTTCTAAGGAAAAAATATCATCTTTGATCCTAAAAGCGTTTAACGGATATTTTTTTTTATTATTTTGGAAAGACAACAACCTCCTACTTACTGTTGAAAGGGGAACGAGAGACTTGGATTTCTTGGACCATGATCATAATTTAGTGTATATATATATATATATATATATATATATATATATATATATATATATATATATATATATATATATATATATATATATATATATATATATATATATATATATATATATATATAAGCTTTACGGAGGGGAGTGGGGATACTAAAAAATTGGGGGAGGGCTAGTATTATTTTTATTCCTTTCACCTCTCACCCTTTTTCTCTCCTTCTCCCTCTATCTCCTCTCTCTCTCTCTCTCTCTCTCTCTCTCTCTCTCTCTCTGTATTTTTTTGTTTATTTATGTTTATACTGTCATTACACATCTCCAGTTCTTTTGATTGTTTCCCCCTCTTCAAATCAGTTTTCATTCCATATAAAAATCTTTCCAACATCTTTTTAGGAACATACATCCGCCTTTGAGTAGTTGTTTAGTGGGCTTCCGCTATTCAACGAAACACGCGTACGAAGTACCTCGTAAAAACGTGAATAAAACTTTATGAGTGTGAATTAAATACATCTCCTGGTTTGGAAATGTTAACTAACGATATATATGCTCTGAAAATTAAAATTCGTTTACATTGAGCTTAATTAATTGGGAGAATTTTTAAATAATATATACTTCAATAATCTATATTTTAAGAATTGTAAGAATACAAGTATATATATATATATATATATATATATATATATATACACGTAAGTATATGTATATATATATATATATATATATATATATATATATATTCATTTATTTATTTATTTACTATAATAATTATTAAATACCTACAGACACTAGTGTTTCATCCTTTCGGGAATCATCAGTGCACGGTGTCACGATTAACACCGGTCGATAGATTCGAACTCGGCAACAGAATACACCTCTGACTTCATTAGCAAAGACCTAATCCACTCGGCCACCGTTAACCGCGAGAAATACTGTTGAAATTTAAACATTTACTTTTAAATGTTTCTTAATGCCTGTCAGAGTAATCTAATTATTATATGATGATCTACGCATATGAGCTAAATTGACCGGCTTTTATTTCAACTGAAAGTACTGAACAGCAAGAAACGAGTTTCTTAAAGGGGCTGACACAATTATTTCCTATAATTGTTATTAAAATAATTGTTAAATTATATATATCTATAATATAAAGCCGAATATCTGTGTGTGTGTCTGGTCACGAATAGGCTCCTATATGGTTGACTATTATAGAAAACTGATCACATATAATGATAGAAGATGTATCGAGACACAGGAATGGGTATGTTTGATCTGGCATAATGATGATTCATTAAAATTGTGGGGGCTGCGTTCGCACCTGGTCCACAAAGTATGGAAATAAAAGATTTAAAAAGTAAAAAAAAAAAAACAAAAAAAAACGTTTCTAATGTTTTTGATATAGATGTACATAAGAATACTTTGATAAGTATGTTTTAACTTAAATAGGGATGGTATGATAAAATTGTGGGGTCTGCGTTCGCACCTGGTCTTCATAGAATGGAAATAGGCACAAACTTTAATAAAGACTTTTCGTATCTATCTGCGTAAGCATACTTTGATAATTATGTTTCAGTTTGAAGAAATATGGTATAATAAAATAATGGGGTGTTCGTTCGCGCCTGACCTCCATAGAATGGAAATATGTCACAAAGTTTTTTTAATATAGATTCACAGAATATTGTGATAAGTGTTTCAGTGAGAACAGGTATGGTATAATAAATTATGGGGTTTATCTATTTTATTTTTACTTTCATCATATTTTTCTTTGGTTTTGATATCCCCAAATTCGAAGCTGTCTCTTTACAACCCTTCCTTTTCGTAACCTACCATACTTTCATAAATCAGAGTCCATTTTCTGTAGGCTGTTTTTGAACTCAGTTAACGACGGGTACTTTTGCTAGTATATATATATATATATATATATATATATATATATATATATATATATATATATATATATATATATATATTACCGCTTTCATCTGCTTAATTACACATGTTTCCACTATCAGAATCGAATTAACAAACCGATAAATTCATCAGACCTTATATTTTTGCTCTACAATTGTATTGAGCACTTTTTCAGATTTTCTACTTAACATTTAATTACTATATATATGTGTGTGTGTGTGTACATATATATATATATATATGTGTGTGTGCGTGTGTATGTATATCAAAGTATACTTACGCAGATAGATATGAGAAGTCTTTATATTATATATATATATATATATATATATATATATATATATCTGTGTGTGTGTGTGTGTGTGTGTGTGTGTGTGTGTGTGTGTGTGTGTGTGTGTGTGTCTATAACAACAAGAGGTCATTTGGCATTTGGAATTAGGATGTTATAATATATGTCTGCTCATGTTGCCAACACTTGTATTTAACGCTAATAAAGAAAAGCATCCTTCAAGCATTCTTGATAATTCTTTTTTTAAATCATATGCTTCGTTAGCAGTGTCAGAAATTTCGTGAAAATAGTGAATAATTCCACCCCATCTTTCCAAGCTTATAACTCCTCGAAAAATGTAATTCAAGCCCTAATTTTTTTTTCAATTAAAGGAGTAAGGACCAAGGTTTTATTTAAAAAAAAAACAAAACAAAACAATGTGTTTTTTTTTTTTTAAAAAGGTTTTAAACTTCGGACTTTACAGGTAAATTTCTAAAAAACTGATTTTTTTTTTTGTTTTAAATTTGAATATATTATTTATTGACCTTTTCTCTTCAATTTGTGATATATAAACCTATTAAACATAAATTAATTATTTACTTTTTAATAGACATTTCAAAATGAGAGGCGTAAATTATTCGACCCCCTATCTTTCTAAGCTTATAACTCCTCGAAAAATGTAATTCAAGCCCTAATTTTTTTTTCAATTAAAGGAGCAAGGACCAAGGTTTCATTAAAAAAAAAAAAAAAAGACAAAAAGAAAAAATGTGTTCTTATAAAATAAGGTTTTAAACTTCGGACTTTACAGGTAAATTTCTAAAAAACTGATTTTTTTTTTTTTGTTTTAAATTTGAATATATTATTTATTGACCTTTTCTCTTCAATTTGTGATATATAAACCTATTAAACATAAATTCATTATTTACTTTTTAATAGACATTTCAAAATGGGGGGGGGCGTGAAAATGGGGGGGCGTGAAAATGGGGGGGCGTGAATTTAAAAAAAACGTTTGTCTAAAATATTATATTCGGTTTATTGGAAAGAAAATAAAATTTCACATTGACCCTGAAAATATCGTAAAAATAGAATCAATAGAAAAATTTTGATAGATTTTTAAAATTTAAAAATTTAAAAATATTGAGTTTAAAAATTGAAAAATATTGAGTTCGGAAAATTCATTACTGTTTAAAAAAAAAAATAAAAATATTTTTATTACTTTTAAAACAACTGTAATAGTTTATTTTGGAAGTATAATCCATAAAGAAAATAAATAACCCACTTTTAACAGAGAAATTACGAGATTTTTATATTGTATTCGCAGTTTCGTGTTAGGGGTGTCAAAAATTCCTACAAAAATTCTGATACTGCTGCTTCGTTTAGTTGAGTGACAATTTAACACGATTAAGGCATTTCTTGTTCAAGTGACCCTCCTTAATGTTACAGATAATTTGTTTAGACTTTCAGGCTTTTTTTTTCACTTTGTTTTTAGTACATACTACTATGCTTACCCGATCATGTCCGGGATCATAGACATTTTTTTTTATATAGAAGAGTTAAAGTCTATGTGTACCTATTTACTATGCCTCCCCACGGGACAGAGTTAGACACCAGGGTCGTTTTTTTAACGTGGAGAAAAGATACAAAAATAAAAATTGTCTCAGTCGTGAAGGATTTCTCCTCCACCGAAAGAGAACAAGAAATGGAAGTGCAGCATCTGAAGAACAGATACTACACTTTGATCTTGACCAAAAGGCCAAGAAAGTCTATGTGTAACTTGTTTCTTTTAAAACGTCTCCCCCCTCTCTCTCTCTCTCTCTCTCTCTCTCTCTCTCTCTCTCTCTCTCTCTCTCTCTCTCTATCTATCTATCTATCTATCTATCTATCTCTCTTTGTCTTAATCTTTTTCACCTTTTCTCTCTTTTTCTATCATTTCCTCTCAATCATCTCTCTCTCTCTATTACTTTCACCCTTTCTTTCCCTCCCTTTCTCTCTCTACCTATCTGTCACTCCACTCTTTTTTTTTTTTGCAACTATAAAAAAAATAGTTGACGACTTACTACAAAATAACATTAGAAATCAGCCCAAATTTCGACCTCTTTTAAAACTTCTTTTTAGTTCTATCTCCTCCACCTCCCTCTCTTCTGCCCTCTTCCTCCCCCCCCCTTCATATTATTCCTCTCGCTTTCTTAATTCCATTTCTCTCTCTCTCTCTCTCTCTCTCTCGCTCTCTCTCTCTCTCTCTCTCTCTCTCTCTCTCTTACGCACCTCCTCTATCGCTTTCTCTGGCAACAGCAAAAAAGTCATAATAACAGTAAAAAATTGCTTGAAATATCGAACCCCGCTCCCCGACTTATTCTGTTCCTACTGAACCCCAAAATGATAAATATGTATATTTTAAACATGCCTAGATTGTATACGAGGCATTACTTAAAAAGAATATAGCATTTTTGCGAGTGGGTCTCGCGTAGTTTCTGACTTTTAGCTGTACAGACATACAAGCAGACAATTTCCGTTGAAATAATTGACTAAATTCTGTGGGTCATGTTCTACATGGTGTGTACAAAGTCTGGACACATAAGTAAAAATATAAGTTTTAGTTTAATAACATCTTCAATATAAATTCGAATTCAAATTTCTGTTTTGCAAAATTTTTGTGGACTGAATGCACTGAATCCACCTTTCTTTTAATTTTTGAAAACTTCACTTATTTTTTATGGAATCAAGTTTATTAGAGTTGTGACTTTGTTGAACCTGTAGATTGTTGAACCTGTACTTTGTTGAACCTGTACTTTGTTGAACCTGTACTTTGTTGAACCTGTACGTTGTTGAACCTGTAGATTATTGAACCTGTACTTTGTTGAACCTGTAGATTGTTGAACCTGTACTTTGTTGAACCTGTACTTTGTTGAACCTGTACGTTGTTGAACCTGTAGATTGTTGAACCTGTACTTTGTTGAACCTGTAGATTGTTGAACCTGTACTTTGTTGAACCTGTACTTTGTTGAACCTGTACGTTGTTGAACCTGTACTTTGTTGAACCTGTAGATTGTTGAACCTGTACTTTGTTGAACCTGTACTTTGTTGAACCTGTACGTTGTTGAACCTGTAGATTGTTGAACCTGTACTTTGTTGAACCTGTAGAATGTTGAACCTGTACTTTGCTGAACCTGTACTTAATTGAACCTGTAGATTGTTGAACCTGTACTTTGTTGAACCTGTACTTTGTTGAACCTGTACATTGTTGAACCCGTACATTGTTGAACTTGTACGTTGTTGCACCTGTACTTTGTTGAACCTGTACTTTGTTGAACCTGTAGATTGTTGAACCTGTACTTTGTTGAACCTGTAGATTGTTGAACCTGTACTTTGTTGAACCTGAATTTTGTTGAACCTGTACTTTGTTGAACTTGTACTTTGTTGAACTTGTACTTTGTTGAACCTGGCCATTGTTGAACTTGTACGTTGTTTAACCTGTACGTTATTGAACCTATGTATTGTTGAACCTGGCCATTGTTGAACTTGTACGTTGTTGAACCTGTTCATTGTTGACCGGTTCATTGTTAAACCTGTGTATTGTTGAACCTGTAAATTGTTGAACTTGTACATTGTTGAACCTGTTCATTGTTGACCTCGTACATTGTTGAACCTTTACATTGTTGGACCTGTACATTGTTGAACCTGGAGAATATTAAATGTTGTTGCGTTTGGTAACAATTATTTATTGTCTATTTGTTGTTTCCATTCCTTTCATTTTCTGGTATACATATATTGCTCATTTTTTTCCTCCTTTTTGAAAAGATTTTTTAAAAAGTATTCCTATCTGGACAAAGTATTTTATAGAAGAACATCCGTTATGTATATCTGCTTTACACTGCAGTTACAAGAAATGAAGAATATAAAATGTTCATATCTAAAATGTGTCTTGGTAAACTTAGCGTTCGAACCAGTCAAAATCCCATATATCTTAGTGATAAAATTTAAGATGACTTCTAAATTAATTTATGATTTTGTTTATTTTCACTTAGAAGTAGATCTTAGTTTTTTTTTGTTTTTCTGTTTTCTCGCAATCCTTTTTGGGTTACGTCATACTGAAGTGCAATACTTATTATGAATAAATCGTATATACAATTAATTGCACACAAGCTGCTATTTTGCTCATAGCTGAGAAAACATGCTAAAATAATAAATGAAAACAATATCAATCACATCTTTTGGTCCACTCTACTCCGGCCTTCCTTATTGATGTATAGACGTATTATTTATTTCGTTATTTTTTTAATTTGTATTTTTGTGGAATCATAACGACGAATACCGGTGGTGGCTGATCTCTCCAAGTGTCAAATGGAGACGGTTAATAATATTTAGATTTCATTTAGATACCACGCTGAAGATGTGTGTAAGGATAACAGATCTAATATTTTTACAGTAAAAAGCATCGTATGTAACGTCACAGGAACAAACAAAGGAAATAGAAAATGAAAAAAATATATCCGACTCAGCACATTTTTTTTTAGTGCAAATGAAATGCATTTATTAGTGGTTCTTCAAAACAACGCATTTCATTATATTTCCAAAGTCTTTTCGCACGCACATGTGCTTTTTAAAAGTCTCTCTCCCTGCCACCTCGAGCTAGCCTAGTCGGTGCTTTATCGCTTTAGTTTTCATACGTCTATCTTGCTCCAATCGCACTTTGATCATTTGGTGTATTTTTTAATTTTCTTGTGACACAATCTCGCGCACACTTGCTAATTTGCATACGTGTTTTGATGGCTGGCTGCTAATATTTTTGCTAGCCAGCTATGCTACGGCTCCCGCAGATTTTCTCACACACTCTAATATGTGCTTCATTATATGTAGAATTATTTTTATTTATCAAAAAAAAAATAAGCATCGAATTTCAAAATGATTTGTTATGTTTTAACTTCTAACCGTAGTTGATAACATTTATTACTGATTTAATGGAATTATTATTGTTGATGTTAAGGATAATTTGTGCAACGTAATTCCAAAATCCAATTCTTTTATTATAAAACTTTTTATTGTTTATAATTGGGGTCCCATCATAGGATATCATAATTGTAATCTAAAAATATAATATGAATGAATTACTTTGCATATGTATGAATTAATTTGCCTATGAATGAATTAGTTGCGTTAAGAAGAACAACTCCGAGAGATGTATGCGTCGAGTATTTGGCAGCAAATCGACCTTGCCGAAGTAGCTTTTAATATAAAAAGAAGAAAAAAAAAGGAAATGAAATCGACAGCACTTTCACAACATTCGCACAACTTAAATTTGGCGTGTTCCCCCTTTCTTATATTTTAAACCACAATAATATTATCTCAGTATTCGACTGAGTTTCAGTCTATGGTCCCCCCTCGCCAAGCTTTCACAAGAAACACTCGTCTAGCTGAAAACACTATCAATAATCCCCCCACTCTTTATCTGTGCCTAAACCTAAACGTAGATTCCATGAACAAAGCTTCTTTCTTAGAACTGCACGCCTGTGGAATTGTCTTCCGTTTTCCTGCTTTCTGGCTGACTACAATATGGTTGTGTTCAAGTCTAACGTAAACAAGTTCTTGATGAGCCGTTCCATATAAGTTAACAAATTTACCAAATTTTCATTACTAATGATTACTATATTGTCCAATTTCTACTGTACATTCTTTAACCCTTATCCTCGAGTGGCCTCTTGGCCTTGATAATGTGGTGATGCCTGTGTAAAAACAAATCTCTTCTCTCTCCATTGAAGGTAATTAGTTTGAAATAGTGCTTACAACTAGTTCTTACTTCCTCTCTTTTGTTTAATAATTTATCCTTCTCTAAGAATTAAAAAAAATTCTTTTTCACACCAAACGAGGCATATTGTCACTTGAAATGTAAGGGACTACTATTTGGGAGTGTGTCTAACAAGAGATATTGTGTAAGGAGTTGACCAGCGAGATATTTATTCACATCACATTTAAACTTTTGTTTATTTATTTGGTGTGTGTTCAGAAATTCTGCTTATATAAAAACAAAAATAAAGAAAAATCTGTATGATGTACGAATCCGTGCCGGAAATAAAACTACTTAATTAATTTACGTGGTTTTTAGTGCACGATATTGTTGTGGCAGAACTAACCTGTGTTACCTACACATAGACTATTCCACGCTCAATAAATACCGGAAGACTAAGCTGTATGGTGGAAGTCGATATCCGGTGAACTGAACCACTCTAGGTCGTTTGTCGGTTAGACGAACTAGTCACCTTTTTGTATGTTTTTGTAATACATGTTGTTACCTTATTCCGGTGTTCTGTTTTCCTTATAACCCTGTTAAAGGGTTATAATTGATATTTTCTCTCCATCAAAGGTACGTACGTCATACAGATTTTTCTTTATTTTTCTTTGTTAATATGGAGGAATTTTGGACAAGGATCTTTTTTTGTTTTTTATTTGTAAGGACAAAGTCTAATTATTAGATTTCGTCCTTTTTTTCTGACACTGACTTTGTAATTGGATTCTCTTTACAATAAAACAAAGAATGGCCCACACCTGTTTACTTCCTCCCTTCCTCTTGCTCCCTGCTGATGGCTTAAAGAAGTCTTAAACCAGCTGCTTTCTCCTTATCAAAACTTCGTATTTCAACGGCCATTTTCTTTTGTGGAAGTGTGAGACATTTTAGTGAAAAAGTCTTTAAAGATTATTTTTTTCGTTGAAACATATCTTGACTCCTTTAGTTGCTAATTTGTTTTTATCATTTTTTGTTGGAAGTGATCCTTGTTTTTTTTTTTTATTTATCTGATCTCATATTCCAAATAAATAGTTTTAGTAAGCAACCAGAGAAGAATGCGAAAAAAAAATTCTATACAAGCATTAAAAATGGTTTTATGTTGTTGTTTTTTAATTATCAATAAATGAGGAATCATTTTTAGTTAAAATCCGTTTAGTATTATGTATGTAAAATTGAAAAATACATGCTTGAAATTTGTCAACCTTATGATGAATAAGAGAAATCACACGACATAAGGTCAGGTTCGGTTGCCATCTTATTATTCACCATAATGTTGACACGTTTCAACTGTGTTTTTCTCAATTTTACATGTGTAATACTAACTGAATTTTAACTCTAAATGATTCATCATTTTATAATATTGAACAAAAACAACATAAAACCATTTTTTATTCTTATACAGAATTTTTTCTGGCATTCTGCTCTGGCTGCAATTGTTAACGTGTCTTCTTTTTCTGCGATTCAGATTTGTGTTTCTTTTTCTACATCAAATGGTCATGGCGGCATAAAATAATTTCCCCATTTCCCTCGTTGACGTTGATTTCGATGTGCCATTGCTTGGGTTCATTTTTGACTGAATCATTTCTTCTTCCACCTGGCCCTTTTCTGCGTTCATATCACACCAAGCAGTTGCAAAACAAAGCAGATGACACTTGGGGGCAACTTCAGTCTAAATAGCAAATAATCAGAACTAACTTTGCTGTCAAAATACCACAAATCCAACCAATCATATCTCTGTTATTCTTCTGGATCCTTAGAAAAACCGAATTAGCATTTACTCACATATAACATAACTGTCATAAGCTTGACCTTGATTAACCAGTGGCACCCACACTATGTGGGTCGAACTTGTTCCCCATGAAATTTCATGGGGGTATGAAATTCACAAGCGGTCCCAAAATGCATGGATATATATTACCGTCGGGGAAGATAATGTTAGGTTTTTGCAGCTCTTACAGGGAGATGTCGACATCTTCCTACATACAGCGCCTGGTATTTTA
The DNA here is from genome assembly GCF_053919585.1 of Euprymna scolopes. Taxonomy (NCBI): domain Eukaryota; kingdom Metazoa; phylum Mollusca; class Cephalopoda; order Sepiida; family Sepiolidae; genus Euprymna; species Euprymna scolopes. Next base: position 105,605,113 of record NC_136507.1, read on the forward strand.
AAATGGTCACCATCTGGTACTCATCAAACTCAACATTGCTTAACTTCAGTGATCTAACATAAACTGGTGTGTCAACGGGATTATGCCATACACCTTAATATTTTCATGAAACTTGGCATAAGTACACTTTGATTAACGAGATAAAATTTAATATTTATTTTTTTTTACGGCACATCAACTCCTTATAGGTCATTTGTTGTAGTCTGTTGAATGGAAATTAAATGTTACGAATGTTTCAAAGGAATCTTTGTTGCTCTTTTTTAAGAGAAAAATTATTTTAATTAACCTTGTTGAATATCTCCTTTAGGTAATTTTCTTGGTAGTTTCCAAAGTCTACGCAGCTTGTCTGTATATGATGCACTGTGTAGGCTTCTGTAGAGTTGAATATAATAATCAAAGAGGAAAGCGCCCCCGTATGTGTGTGTCATGCGGTCATACATCTTACCTTCGGATGGGATCTGAGAGAAAGAGAAATTAAAGATGGAAGCCATGGATTTATAAAGTGTAGTCTCGTGGAATCTCACGGGATCTCATCTTCCACTGCACATGTATGCAAATGGAATGGAGTCAGTTTTCTGATAAAATGTCTGTTGACAGAGGCATTGGGGAGGGATATGCTGGAAGTTGAGATAGAAAATTGTCAGTGACGAATTCTAGCTGGACTTTTGCGTATTGTATTTATTTTATTTTGTTTTGCTGTTTACCAGCCCATTTAACGTCAAGCTATTTCGGCGTAATGGGGGACAAATTAGACCTTAAATTAATACCGGAATTCGACGGCTCGACTCCGGTACTTGACTGGGTGAAGAAGGTGGAACTACATTGCCTGTTGTCTAGTGTGAAGAACATTGAACATGTGGTTCCTCTACATCTGTCTGGCGGGGCTTTCGCAGTATATCAACACCTTAGTCCTGAGGAAAAACAGGATTATGAAAGGATCAAGGCGGCATTATACAAGGCATTCACTATCGACCTCGCCACTGCTTGGGTGCAATTTGAGACAAGAAACTTGCATCCGTGTGAAACTGTCGACGTTTATTTGGCTGAGCTGACGAAATTGACGGTGTTGTTTGGTGGGCTGCCTGAACGGGCCTTGGCATGCAAATTTTTGGAGGTTGGAGACCGTAAAAAAGCTGGTAACAGAGTACAACCTGTTTGTGGATGCGGTACTGGTCACTTCAAATTGAAACCTTGCTGATAGGCTCACTCGGGTGCCACAGAGATGGTATGACACTATGAAGAAGAAAGCCGAGCCAGTACCATTATGTGCCACCTCTATTGAGGTGGCGGATGAAATCAGGAAGATACACCACCTCAGTGGACACGTTATTCTATGCAGTTGTCCAATCCGTCGGTGTCCAAAAGTGCAGTGAAAGCGGTAGTCAGGGAATGCCAAACATGTCAGTCAATCGCCCCAGTTAGATGGCAGAAAGGTCAGCTGGGAGTAAGCGTGACTTGGAGCCGACTGTGTATGGACATAACCCACTACGGCAGACAGCACTTCCTCATTCCTCACCCTGATCGATTGTGGACGGACAAGGTTTGCAATCTGGCGCCCATTAATAAGACAGGATTCCTCCAGTGTAATCCGTGAATTAGAGTCCATATTTTATGAAAGGGGGCCGCCTGAAATATCCTCACAGAAAATGACACAGCCTTCTGCAGTGGTGCGTTCAGACGTTTCATAGACGAGTGGGTGATCCAGCTCAGACACAGATGTGCATATGTATCAAGTGGCAATGGCATAGCAGAGTGGTGCCATCGAAGCGTGAAGAGGATTGCAGCAAGAAAACAATGCAACTCCAAAGGATGACAGCTACAAGCACACCCACCAATGCGATCCATTGCTATCGAGTGCGCATCAAGGGCATTGACGCCCGTCTGCCTGATCGGCAGGAAACTCGAGGGACGTATGAGTTAGGGGACACTGTTTGGGTGAAGCCTCCCAATAATCAATGCACCAGCAGCTTTCAAAGAGGGCGAATCACTGGCATCATCAGTGAGCAGGCCGTGCTAGTCAATGGTACTCCACACCAATGTGAAGGATATCTGGCCTGCCCTAAATACGAACCAGTTGGCGAGTAGCAGTGATGGTGAATCGTCCAACGATGATCTGTGGATCCGTCCTATTCTCCGCGATCATACAACTGTGAACTCCAACGCTTATGCCGATAGTTCCGGCACCCCTTCTGAGAGCTCTGATGAAGATGAAGAAGTCCAGCCTGATGGTATGACTGTACGTCCTAACGCTGAGGCCAATGGTTCCGACACCTCTTCTGAGAGCTCCAATGAAGATGAAGTAGTTCAGCCAATCCCCCTTCGTAGGAGACCAGGGGGGAGTGTAGAGTTGTTTTGCTGTTTACCAGCTCATTTATCGTCAGGTTCTTGGTATAGAGTGTAACTTCGTACTTTCCGTTTCAGTAAGCATGAGTAGGTGGCATAGGTGTGTCCCATTCAAAGTAGTTATTACCATTTCTCTTCTCTACATCTTTTTATCTCTTATTCCGACGGCTTGTATTGCGGAGAGATCACATGCCCACAACTGGTGACCCCGACATGATATGAACACACAAAATTTTCGGACAGTATTTTAGGTCGGAAATTTGGTTCACTTTGCTCTCAATACTTATGTGAGAGACTCATCTCCTGTTTGTTGGTTTTCTTTGAAAAATATCAGAAAATTGCATTTTTTTTGTGTGTGTTGGCCTTTTGGTGAGTTTTTCCGTTATTTTGCTGATTGGATAACAAGGGTGTGTGTGTGTGTGTGTTTCTTTTCTAATGAGATGTTCCTTTGGGTTATCAAATCTGTTGCCAAGGCCGCTGGAAAAATGGTCGGATCCTTCTATCGATCCAGTAGATATCTAACTGCTGATGCAATTCTCTATCTATATAAGAGCCAGATACGTCCAAGGATGAAATACTGTTGCCACATATGGGCAGGAGCTGCTAGAAAAGACTTGTCCTGCCTTGATAGGGTTCAAAATAGACTTCGTGGCCTGGTGGGAGATGTCCTTTTCTCTTCGCTGCAACCTCTATCTCACAGAAGAGATGTTGCGAGTTTGTCTCTGCTTTATCGTTATTTTCATGGAAAGTGTTCAACTGAGCTTCAATCTATGGTCCCCCCTCGCCAAACTTTCACAAGAAACACTCGTCTAGCTGAAAACACTATCAATAATTCCCCCAACTCTTTATCTGTGCCTAAACCTAAACATAGATTCCATGATCAAAGCTTCTTTCTTAGAACTGCACGCCTGTGGAATTGTCTTCCGTTTTCCTGCTTTCCAGCTGTCTATAATATGGTTGTCTTAAAGTCCAACGTGAACAAGTTTCTGATGAGCCGTTCCATTTAAGTTAACAAATTTACAGAACTCCCATTACTATTGATTACTATATTGTCCTTTTGACTACTCTACACTCTTTAACCCTTATCCTTGAGTGGCCTATCGGCCTTGATAAGTGGTGACGCCTATGTAAAAAAAAAAATAAAAAAAAAAAAGACCGCAAGTTTGTTTTGTTTTGTTTTTAGCGTGTCATGAACAAATTCCATTTTGGTGGTGGTGGTTGTTGATGATGATGAGATCAGAAGGCTTTGCGCCCATATCACGTCGAGTGTTCACCAGTTATGTGAATGCAAAGAACAGTTTAAGGGGGGGGGGGTGATCATTAGTTTTTAGAAATGTGTTTTGGAGTTTTTTTTTTTTTTTATCAAGGTGTTTTGTAAGGAGCGAGATATTTTTGGGATGAGCCAGATTCAGAGAAATATTTTCAGTGAAAAACATTTGCAAGTTTTATAATAAAAATGTAAGAAAAACAAGAGACATTGTCATACGGTAAACAAAACAAAATAATGAGTTATCTGAATCAATGATTGTATCGGAATCCCAAAAATATTGAAATCATCCCATCACTAATATAAATAGAAGATAAAAAATTAGAAATGGTTTGAGTTTTGTATATTTTTTAGATGAGGCTTGATAAATTTTTTTTTTTTTTATTATTATTTGAACTATTGTTCTCCTCTTGGTTGTTTGACTGCACCTGAAGATGGCCGGAGGTTGCATCGGCCCAAACGTTGGAAAAACAAACAAGATGAGAACAATAGTCCACTCAATCCAAATAATACAAGAATAGAAATGGTTTATTTTGCAAATTGGATAATAAAAATATTGTGCCTGCTTTTAATTTATTTTTTTTTATTATTAATTTGTGTGAATGTTTTTTTTTTCTTATTAATTTGTGTGTGTGTGTTTCTTTTTTTCTATTTTTTTTAGGTGTTAAATTTTGTGAGGGTCGCCGTACAAGCTCGGAAAGTAAATGTAATGTCTATTGATTACACAAGCGGCAAAACAAGCGTTTTTAAAATACCTGTAGATCCGAAGCTACAGTCGATTACTGTTTCGGTCAGCGGCACCAAGCCAACCATTTTCTTGAAGGACCCAAATGGTAAGACAAGAATTTATTTGGATTATTTGAAATTACTCTTCTTATTCTAGATGTTATTCTCACAATGTTTTGGCCGATGTAACCTTCGACCTTCTTCAATTGTATCTTGCCCGACAACCAGACCAAGAAAATTATAAAATGTGTTGTGGATCAGTAAGGGTTCAGAAGAAAGACATACCTTGGTATTTAGTGGAAACGAAATATATTGAATAAAAAACAAATACAACAAATAAGACCCTAACCCTAACCCTAACCCGATGTATAACTACTTTCATGCATCATAATGAGTGTGAATATACGTCAGTCTGACTGCTAAGGTATAATTTGTGTGCTAATGCAGAGAGACATATTCTACAGATCTTTATAGTAATTGAAAGGGTGGACACCACAAAAAAAAATGTCTAAAATGACTTGTGAATATTCAACATGTCCGTTTTATTCTATCCCCTTTTCTCTGAGTTGCCTTTCTGCAAAAGTTAATATATTTGAAGTCTGTTATATGGTCCACAGGTGGGGTTCAGATAGAAGGCACTAGACATTTACAACATATCTGGCAATACTATTAATGCATAAACAATGTTAATAGATCCAATAACACTTGAACCCTGCTTAACTGCTTGATCTCATAGGTCATAATTGTATCCATTAGACCAATAATGCACACTCACTTACTTGCATTTGTTGGTACTTATGCACTATAAGGACCGTGCTATCATTGGAATATAGAAAACGCCGGAAGATGCCAAACAATCGTGATTTTTTTTTTTTCATAGATGCCGGCCAATTTTTTTCAGTGAAAAATATATTATTTCAATAAGTACAAAGCTAATTCAATGAAAAATAATTGTAAAACGAAAACAATTCCAATGAAAAATTAGTTGCCAATGAAAACAATATTCTTGAATAACCATTGGACAATTTTTATGAAACTTTTAGAAAATTAACATTCAAATAAAAACACTCATTGTAAGGTAAGTGTCATGAATAATTTTTTTTTTTGAATAACAAACAACTGCTAGCAAACAAAACGTTTTGGGTTGTTTCATGATTTTTTTTTATTCCAATCACGATAAATATTTAGATTTTTTTAATAATAAACTAAAATGTTTTCCTTTCTAATTTTTTTTTGTATTAAGCTTAAGACGTTCAGCATTTTAGCACTTATGGGTGTTTTTTCTGTAAACCGGTTGGACGATTACAACGATTACAACAATTTTATAAAATACTCATTTAATCTTTTAAATTTAGTTAGAAAGATAATGACGCTTTTATTTTTGCTTGTGGGAAATTATTAATTTTTTTAAAATAAATAATTAAAATGAGGGTAAAGAGGAAATAAAAAACATAAGAAAAAAAAAAAAACCTTTTCCAATACAGCAAAAATGGCACAACTTTCATTAACCCTAACCTTAACCATAACCTTAACTATAACCTTAACCATAAACTTAACTCTAACCATAACCATAACCTTAACCCTAACCTTAACCATAACCTTAACTATAACCTTAACCATAACCTTAACTCTAACCTTAACCATAACCTTGACCCGAAACTTAACCATAACCTTAACCATAACCTGAACCATAACCTTAACTCTAACCTTAATCATAATCTTAACCATAAACTTAACTATAACCTTAACCCTAACCATAACCATAACCTTAATCCTAATCTTAACCCTAACCTTAACCCTAACCTTAACCCTAACCTTAACTCTAACCTTAACCCTTACCTTAACTCTAACCTTAACCATAACCATAACCCTAACCTTAATTCTAATCTTAACCTTAACCTTAATCCTAACCTTAACCCTAACCTTAACCCTAACCTTAACCAGTTTCTCTGTGATTAATTCTGTTAATCATGGCTCTTAGAATGTAATCACAGATTATACTGCGTCAAGTACTAGTGTTAAGACGATTAATCGTAATCGGGAAGCAAAAAAATATAAACATTTTGGAGTATTGGAATCAGTATCTGAAAAATTACTGCCTATTTTCCAATACCAAACGCGATCCTTTTTATTGTTCTTATTTCTTTATTTTTGTTCAAAACTTAATTTTCCATTAATGATGAAATGATGAAATATTTATTGATGTTAACTACGAATAAAACTAAAATCTAAAGGTCACTCCAATAATGTATTTTAACATTTGCGAAAATATATCCACGTATTATATGTGCCCTTGCAGTAATCCGCCCCACTCCCCACAAAAACCAACTCTATATTTAGAAATTTTAAAAGAATCAAGATCGGAATCGGTAGTTGTATCGGAGTCAGGAATTAAAAACAGAATTGGTAATTGCATCGGAGTCTGAGGAAATATTGGAATCGTCCCATCAATGTATTCAAAAATTGAACGATTGTATTCTTATACTGCAGAAGCACCCATTTGTGAAGCAAAAACTATTTTTTCAGTTGATAAACAATTCATCATCTGGTAACCATAGCAAATTGATAAACCGTAATTGACTCCCCCTTTTTTTTTTTTTTAAACCTTTTTTTATGGTTCTAGGAAGATGTTTTGTCTATTTTTTTATGGTTCTAGGAAGATATTTTGTCTAATTTTTTTTATGGTTCTAGGAAGATGTTTGCTTTCATCTTATCAGTTCCATATGTATATTTAATAATTGACTTTTGTGCTGAATCCCTTTTTAATTGCAAAGTGGGAATATATAGTTATATCTTGCGGGAAGAGTCACCAGGGTGCAGCTTTTTTATGTGAACTCTTGTGTAGCCTTTTGAGATGTCAAAGAACTTCCGACTCGTCTTCAGATTGTCAGGGCAAAACTTCCCTCAGCACAAATTGTGCATCTAAGCAGCTGAGGTCAACTGGTACCTTTTTCAGGCATTATAATTTTACCTTGATTTATTTCTTCAAATTACATTATAATTGCATTATAATTTTACCTTGATTTATTTCTTCAAATTACATTATAATTTTACCTTGATTTATTTCTTCAAATTACAAATAAGGATTTTCAACGAAACCCTTTTATTGGATCCATAACAACTAAGGAGTTGGTTAACAGGTGCAGCTTACCTTGAGGTTATTTGTCCAATCCTGAGTAAAGACAGAAAGACGATTTAACACGTAAACTGAAAGAATCTGTGAAGATGTTACTCAATATAAATATTTTGTAATTGCATTTTCACTCCAACCAAGGCACAGTGCCAATTTGATGTAGAGTACTATTATCTGGAACATAATTGCAGGGATATTATATAGGGAGATGAGCAGCAAGATGTCTGTTCACATTACACTTGAACTTCTGCATGTCAGTACAGTCAGGGAAACAGGGACATGGAAGGGAATTCCAAAGTCTAGCTATTAGAGTAGAAGAATTTCTGGCATCTGTGGATCTCTACTGTGAAGGGGTGGGATTTTGCTGCTTGTCAATATAAATTTATTTTCCACTCATGATGGGATAATGTGACACAAAAGTCGGAAAGTGGGATTAAAGAACCAGTGCTGTAGAGGAAAAGCACTGGCCTGCATAGCAGTCGGCATTTCCCAGTAAGGGCGCCCCATGTGATTAGCAATAAACTAACCACTACTTAAAAGGAGAGGGCAAAGCATGGGAAGGTGGACTTCCTAGAACTACACACTACAAGAGACATTCCCCAATCAACCTGGAAAAAGTGATCATATCAATGGTGTAGACTCTATTGTCTTTTTTGATAAATTTCATAGTTTCTGACAAATGAAAATTTTCTCTCAATATTTTGTTTAATATGTATTCATCAGCTGTTTTGGTTGTTAAAGAATTTGTAAATATTGCCGTAAAGAAATAATTTGAAATCATGTCACAAACCGGGCGATTAACAATAAAATAAACATCTTCTCAAAAGGAGAAGGCAAAGCCTAGGAGAATGAACTTTCTAAAATTGCTGGTAAATATGGTCATAAAGAAAGAATTTGAAACTATGTCACAAACCAGACGACAATAAACTATGTCACAAACCAGACGACAATGAACTATGTCACAAACCAGATGACAATAAACTATGTCACAAACCAGATGACAATAAACTATGTCACAAACCAGATGACAATAAACTATGTCACAAACCAGACGACAATGAACTATGTCACAAACCAGACGACAATAAACTATGTCACAAACCAGACGACAATAAACTATGTCACAAACCAGACGACAATAAACTATGTCACAAACCAGATGACAATAAACTATGTCACAAACCAGACGACAATGAACTATGTCACAAACCAGACGACAATAAACTATGTCACAAATCAGATGACAATAAACTATGTCACAAACCAGACGACAATGAACTATGTCACAAACCAGATGACAATAAACTATGTCACAAACCAGATGACAATAAACTATGTCACAAACCAGACGACAATGAACTATGTCACAAACCAGACGACAATAAACTATGTCACAAATCAGATGACAATAAACTATGTCACAAACCAGATGACAATAAACTATGTCACAAACCAGATGACAATAAACTATGTCACAAATCAGACGACAATAAACTATGTCACAAATCAGACGACAATAAACTATGTCACAAACCAGATGACAATAAACTATGTCACAAACCAGATGACAATAAACTATGTCACAAACCAGACGACAATGAACTATGTCACAAACCAGATGACAATGAACTATGTCACAAACCAGATGACAATAAACTATGTCACAAACCAGATGACAATAAACTATGTCACAAACCAGATGACAATAAACTATGTCACAAACCAGATGACAATAAACTATGTCACAAACCAGATGACAATAAACTATGTCACAAACCAGACGACAATGAACTATGTCACAAACCAGACGACAATGAACTATGTCACAAACCAGATGACAATAAACTATGTCACAAACCAGATGACAATAAACTATGTCACAAACCAGACGACAATAAACTATGTCACAAACCAGACGACAATGAACTATGTCACAAACCAGATGACAATAAACTATGTCACAAACCAGACGACAATGAACTATGTCACAAACCAGATGACAATAAACTATGTCACAAACCAGATGACAATAAACTATGTCACAAACCAGACGACAATAAACTATGTCACAAACCAGACGACAATGAACTATGTCACAAACCAGATGACAATGAACTATGTCACAAACCAGACGACAATGAACTATGTCACAAACCAGATGACAATAAACTATGTCACAAACCAGATGACAATAAACTATGTCACAAACCAGACGACAATAAACTATGTCACAAACCAGACGACAATGAACTATGTCACAAACCAGATGACAATGAACTATGTCACAAACCAGACGACAATGAACTATGTCACAAACCAGATGACAATAAACTATGTCACAAACCAGATGACAATAAACTATGTCACAAACCAGACGACAATAAACTATGTCACAAACCAGACGACAATGAACTATGTCACAAACCAGATGACAATGAACTATGTCACAAACCAGATGACAATAAACTATGTCACAAACCAGATGACAATAAACTATGTCACAAACAAGATGACAATAAACTATGTCACAAACCAGACGACAATGAACTATGTCACAAACCAGATGACAATGAACTATGTCACAAACCAGATGACAATAAACTATGTCACAAACCAGATGACAATAAACTATGTCACAAACCAGATGACAATAAACTATGTCACAAACCAGATGACAATAAACTATGTCACAAACCAGATGACAATAAACTATGTCACAAACCAGACGACAATGAACTATGTCACAAACCAGACGACAATGAACTATGTCACAAACCAGATGACAATAAACTATGTCACAAACCAGATGACAATAAACTATGTCACAAACCAGACGACAATAAACTATGTCACAAACCAGACGACAATGAACTATGTCACAAACCAGATGACAATGAACTATGTCACAAACCAGACGACAATGAACTATGTCACAAACCAGACGACAATGAACTATGTCACAAACCAGATGACAATAAACTATGTCACAAACCAGATGACAATAAACTATGTCACAAACCAGACGACAATAAACTATGTCACAAACCAGACGACAATGAACTATGTCACAAACCAGACGACAATGAACTATGTCACAAACCAGATGACAATAAACTATGTCACAAACCAGATGACAATAAACTATGTCACAAACCAGACGACAATAAACTATGTCACAAACCAGACGACAATGAACTATGTCACAAACCAGATGACAATGAACTATGTCACAAACCAGACGACAATGAACTATGTCACAAACCAGATGACAATAAACTATGTCACAAACCAGATGACAATAAACTATGTCACAAACCAGACGACAATAAACTATGTCACAAACCAGACGACAATGAACTATGTCACAAACCAGATGACAATGAACTATGTCACAAACCAGACGACAATGAACTATGTCACAAACCAGATGACAATAAACTATGTCACAAACCAGATGACAATAAACTATGTCACAAACCAGACGACAATGAACTATGTCACAAACCAGACGACAATGAACTATGTCACAAACCAGATGACAATAAACTATGTCACAAACCAGACGACAATAAACTATGTCACAAACCAGACGACAATGAACTATGTCACAAACCAGATGACAATGAACTATGTCACAAACCAGACGACAATGAACTATGTCACAAACCAGATGACAATAAACTATGTCACAAACCAGATGACAATAAACTATGTCACAAACCAGACGACAATAAACTATGTCACAAACCAGACGACAATGAACTATGTCACAAACCAGATGACAATGAACTATGTCACAAACCAGACGACAATGAACTATGTCACAAACCAGATGACAATAAACTATGTCACAAACCAGATGACAATAAACTATGTCACAAACCAGACGACAATAAACTATGTCACAAACCAGACGACAATGAACTATGTCACAAACCAGATGACAATGAACTATGTCACAAACCAGACGACAATGAACTATGTCACAAACCAGATGACAATAAACTATGTCACAAACCAGATGACAATAAACTATGTCACAAACCAGATGACAATAAACTATGTCACAAACCAGACGACAATAAACTATGTCACAAACCAGACGACAATGAACTATGTCACAAACCAGATGACAATGAACTATGTCACAAACCAGACGACAATGAACTATGTCACAAACCAGATGACAATAAACTATGTCACAAACCAGATGACAATAAACTATGTCACAAACCAGACGACAATAAACTATGTCACAAACCAGACGACAAGTAACTATGTCACAAACCAGATGACAATGAACTATGTCACAAACCAGACGACAATGAACTATGTCACAAACCAGATGACAATAAACTATGTCACAAACCAGATGACAATAAACTATGTCACAAACCAGACGACAATAAACTATGTCACAAACCAGACGACAATGAACTATGTCACAAACCAGATGACAATGAACTATGTCACAAACCAGACGACAATGAACTATGTCACAAACCAGATGACAATAAACTATGTCACAAACCAGATGACAATAAACTATGTCACAAACCAGACGACAATAAACTATGTCACAAACCAGACGACAATGAACTATGTCACAAACCAGATGACAATGAACTATGTCACAAACCAGACGACAATGAACTATGTCACAAACCAGACGACAATAAACTATGTCACAAACCAGATGACAATAAACTATGTCACAAACCAGACGACAATAAACTATGTCACAAACCAGACGACAATGAACTATGTCACAAACCAGATGACAATGAACTATGTCACAAACCAGACGACAATGAACTATGTCACAAACCAGATGACAATAAACTATGTCACAAACCAGATGACAATAAACTATGTCACAAACCAGACGACAATAAACTATGTCACAAACCAGACGACAATGAACTATGTCACAAACCAGATGACAATGAACTATGTCACAAACCAGACGACAATAAACTATGTCACAAACCAGATGACAATAAACTATGTCACAAACCAGATGACAATAAACTATGTCACAAACCAGACGACAATAAACTATGTCACAAACCAGACGACAATGAACTATGTCACAAACCAGACGACAATGAACTATGTCACAAACCAGATGACAATGAACTATGTCACAAACCAGACGACAATGAACTATGTCACAAACCAGATGACAATAAACTATGTCACAAACCAGATGACAATAAACTATGTCACAAACCAGACGACAATAAACTATGTCACAAACCAGACGACAATGAACTATGTCACAAACCAGATGACAATGAACTATGTCACAAACCAGACGACAATGAACTATGTCACAAACCAGATGACAATAAACTATGTCACAAACCAGATGACAATAAACTATGTCACAAACCAGACGACAATAAACTATGTCACAAACCAGACGACAATGAACTATGTCACAAACCAGACGACAATGAACTATGTCACAAACCAGATGACAATAAACTATGTCACAAACCAGATGACAATAAACTATGTCACAAACCAGACGACAATAAACTATGTCACAAACCAGACGACAATGAACTATGTCACAAACCAGACGAACATGAACTATGTCACAAACCAGATGACAATAAACTATGTCACAAACCAGACGACAATGAACTATGTCACAAACCAGATGACAATAAACTATGTCACAAACCAGACAACAATGAACTATGTCACAAACCAGATGACAATGAACTATGTCACAAACCAGATGACAATGAACTATGTCACAAACCAGATGACAATAAACTATGTCACAAACCAGACGACAATGAACTATGTCACAAACCAGACGACAATGAACTATGTCACAAACCAGACGACAATAAACTATGTCACAAACCAGACGACAATGAACTATGTCACAAACCAGATGACAATGAACTATGTCACAAACCAGACGACAATGAACTATGTCACAAACCAGATGACAATAAACTATGTCACAAACCAGATGACAATAAACTATGTCACAAACCAGACGACAATAAACTATGTCACAAACCAGACGACAATGAACTATGTCACAAACCAGACGACAATGAACTATGTCACAAACCAGATGACAATAAACTATGTCACAAACCAGATGACAATAAACTATGTCACAAACCAGACGACAATAAACTATGTCACAAACCAGACGACAATGAACTATGTCACAAACCAGACGACAATGAACTATGTCACAAACCAGATGACAATGAACTATGTCACAAACCAGACGACAATAAACTATGTCACAAACCAGACGACAATAAACTATGTCACAAACCAGACGACAATGAACTATGTCACAAACCAGATGACAATAAACTATGTCACAAACCAGATGACAATAAACTATGTCACAAACCAGACGACAATGAACTATGTCACAAACCAGACGACAATGAACTATGTCACAAACCAGATGACAATAAACTATGTCACAAACCAGATTACAATAAACTATGTCACAAACCAGACGACAATAAACTATGTCACAAACCAGACGACAATGAACTATGTCACAAACCAGATGACAATAAACTATGTCACAAACCAGATGACAATAAACTATGTCACAAACCAGACGACAATAAACTATGTCACAAACCAGACGACAATGAACTATGTCACAAACCAGATGACAATAAACTATGTCACAAACCAGATGACAATAAACTATGTCACAAACCAGACGACAATGAACTATGTCACAAACCAGACGACAATGAACTATGTCACAAACCAGACGACAATAAACTATGTCACAAACCAGACGACAATGAACTATGTCACAAACCAGATGACAATAAACTATGTCACAAACCAGATGACAATAAACTATGTCACAAACCAGACGACAATAAACTATGTCACAAACCAGACGACAATGAACTATGTTACAAACCAGACGACAATGAACTATGTCACAAACCAGATGACAATAAACTATGTCACAAACCAGATGACAATAAACTATGTCACAAACCAGACGACAATAAACTATGTCACAAACCAGACGACAATGAACTATGTCACAAACCAGATGACAATAAACTATGTCACAAACCAGATGACAATAAACTATGTCACAAACCAGACGACAATGAACTATGTCACAAACCAGACGACAATGAACTATGTCACAAACCAGATGACAATAAACTATGTCACAAACCAGATGACAATAAACTATGTCACAAACCAGACGACAATGAACTATGTCACAAACCAGACGACAATGAACTATGTCACAAACCAGATGACAATAAACTATGTCACAAACCAGATGACAATAAACTATGTCACAAACCAGACGACAATAAACTATGTCACAAACCAGACGACAATGAACTATGTCACAAACCAGATGACAATAAACTATGTCACAAACCAGATGACAATAAACTATGTCACAAACCAGACGACAATAAACTATGTCACAAACCAGACGACAATGAACTATGTCACAAACCAGACGACAATAAACTATGTCACAAACCAGACGACAATGAACTATGTCACAAACCAGATGACAATAAACTATGTCACAAACCAGATGACAATAAACTATGTCACAAACCAGACGACAATAAACTATGTCACAAACCAGACGACAATGAACTATGTCACAAACCAGACGACAATGAACTATGTCACAAACCAGATGACAATAAACTATGTCACAAACCAGATGACAATAAACTATGTCACAAACCAGACGACAATAAACTATGTCACAAACCAGACGACAATGAACTATGTCACAAACCAGACGACAATGAACTATGTCACAAACCAGATGACAATAAACTATGTCACAAACCAGATGACAATAAACTATGTCACAAACCAGACGACAATAAACTATGTCACAAACCAGACGACAATGAACTATGTCACAAACCAGATGACAATAAACTATGTCACAAACCAGATGACAATAAACTATGTCACAAACCAGACGACAATAAACTATGTCACAAACCAGACGACAATGAACTATGTCACAAACCAGATGACAATAAACTATGTCACAAACCAGATGACAATAAACTATGTCACAAACCAGACGACAATGAACTATGTCACAAACCAGACGACAATGAACTATGTCACAAACCAGACGACAATAAACTATGTCACAAACCAGATGACAATAAACTATGTCACAAACCAGATGACAATAAACTATGTCACAAACCAGACGACAATAAACTATGTCACAAACCAGACGACAATGAACTATGTCACAAACCAGATGACAATAAACTATGTCACAAACCAGATGACAATAAACTATGTCACAAACCAGACGACAATAAACTATGTCACAAACCAGACGACAATGAACTATGTCACAAACCAGATGACAATAAACTATGTCACAAACCAGACGACAATGAACTATGTCACAAACCAGACGACAATAAACTATGTCACAAACCAGATGACAATAAACTATGTCACAAACCAGACGACAATGAACTATGTCACAAACCAGATGACAATAAACTATGTCACAAACCAGATGACAATAAACTATGTCACAAACCAGACGACAATAAACTATGTCACAAACCAGACGACAATGAACTATGTCACAAACCAGACGACAATAAACTATGTCACAAACCAGACGACAATGAACTATGTCACAAACCAGATGACAATAAACTATGTCACAAACCAGATGGCAATAAACTATGTCACAAACCAGACGACAATAAACTATGTCACAAACCAGACGACAATAAACTATGTCACAAACCAGATGACAACAAAACGAAGAAAGAAAAAAAAAATAGAGTAAGAGTGAGAAAGCAAAACCTGAGAGAGTGGACCTTCTAGAACTGTACACAGGAACAAAATGATACGGTAGTCAATAAGAAACAAGTCATCTACACAATGGCTTAGGGGATGAGGAACCCCCGACCCATCCGTGGCTGGTGTCTGAATATTCTTTGTTGCCTTGACAGCATTCAAAATCGATTTTGCAATTCAGTATGAAATGATCTCTTCTGTTCTCTACAACCTCTTCTCCACAGAAGAGATGTTGCTAGTTTGTCTCTACTCTATTGAATATTTCATGAAAAGTGCTCGGCTGAGCTTCAATCTCCGGTTCCTCTTTGTAAAACTTTCACAGCAGCAACTTGCCTTCCCACCATTGCTGTAAAGAACATTCTGCTTTCCCTCTGTGTACTTTTCATTAAATAGAATTTCCAACGATTTCTCCAATGTGAAGCACGTTATCAATGGATTGCTAAGCTGCAGGCTACAACATGGTCATCTTCAAATCCAATGTTATTATTTGTTGTACAGTGTCTTTATAAATAATCTAGTTTTATTCATTCGATTCATTATTTTTAATCCTCTCATAATATTCATCACCTTTCAATTGAAAATCTATTCATTTCATTGATACTTATCTTCAAGTGGTTTTTAGCCTCGATCAGGAGTGATTCATTAGTTTATAAATAAAAAAAAAATACTGCATTAGGTAATTTCTATCTATTTCTATCTGGTCGGACTCCTTGCCTGGAACAATGCGACTCTCTCCCTCCAGATGTTCCTGTTTTCCATCAGCTGCCTCAGATCTTCAGGATCACAGTTGGCATCATATAACAATTTACTGGATGTACGTGGATCTAGGTCGTCTTATGCTCGTGTCCCCGTGTTGTGGAGTCCATAGCAATACATTTCCCACCAGCTCTTGCTTAATCCTCTGGCAGTGACCGGCAAATTGTAGATGTTGCTTCCTGATGCTAGTAGATATGGCTGGTAGGTTGCCATAAAGTTGCTGCTTCATGGGATGATCTTGCCAAGCTATATTCAACACTATTCGTAACATATGGATGTACGTGCCATCTAGCTTTTTTTTCCAATCTTTTGGTGAGTGCCGTGGTCATTTCTGAAATAGCTTTTACCCTGTTAATTGTGGCAGGTTGCTAGTCTTGTGCGGTTCTAGGGGGGTCCATCTTCCCAGGCTTTGCCTTTTCTCTTTGAAAAGGTGTTAGTTTATTGCTAATCACCTGGGGCGCTCTTAGTGGAGAATACCGATGGGGCTTCCCAAGCACTTTTTGCAAGCTACAGTGCTTCCTTCTTGTGGGTGCTAGCTCTTTAATCCCATTTTCTGACTCTTGTATCACATCTTCTTGCCGTGGGGGAGGGGGCAAATAAACCGTCACAAATAGATACTCTAATTTCAAACGAAAGAAAACTCATGCCAATTATTGTGTCTAATAGGTTTTATCTTATTGTTTTTTTTTTTTTAATGGAAATATCATCACAGACAAGGTATAAAGCCACTACATATCAGGTGTAAAAAAATACTACTTCAAGGTCAAAAACTAGCCAACGATAATTGTTAGATGGAATAGATTTTGACCCAGAAAGCAGCAATTATTTCCACTTTGTCAGAACTATTGCTGATGAAATGTGCGGACTAAAGGGCAAAATAAGGAAAACGCAAGTTACATTAATTATCTGTAAGTTAATCTGTTATTAGGTTTGGACAAATTGGGTCATTGGATTATGGGATTCGTATCATGCATATTGGATGGACCATTCTATACGTTGGTCCTTTTAAACAGAACTCAAATTTATATTATTAATTTGGAATTCATTATTGAGATGAGGTTTATTTATTAATTTATTTTTATTGCAAACTATCATCCTCATCTTAGTTGTTGTTTCATCTTTCTTAGTTGTTGTTGCACGACGTTTCACCCAACTATTCCTCTGGCCTTCGTCAGGTGGTAACCGCGACGGATAGGAACTCTGGATCTCCTGATCAGCAATTACTACCTTCCATAGTTGTTGTCGTCTCACCACGTTTTTGGCCAAGTAAGCCTCTGGCCGATTTTGGGTAGGATTGAAACCGCTATCTTCAGACAATTCTCAGCTGGAACCATAGAGATTCAACATCTCTATCCACTGCGCCACAGAAGATCAGATAATAACTAAAAACGTGGATTTATAAGACCAAAAAATCCAAGCTTGATCGCCTTTCGGGGTCCGTGGCGCAGTGGATAGAGATGTGGCCAAAAACGTGGTGAAACGACAACAACTATGAATGGCAGTAATTGCTGAGGGTGCAGTAAGGAGATTCACAGTTCCTCTCCCGTCGAGGTTACCACCTGACGAAGGCAAGAGGAATAGTTGGCCGAAACGTCGTGAAGCAACAACTAATAAAGATGAGAATAATAATCCGCAATAAATAAATTAATAAATAATACTCATCTCAATAATGAATTCCAAAAAACTATAGTTATCTTCTTGTAATTAAAAAATACTCAAACTAAGCTCAAAACCAAAACCTAAAGACAGTGAGACAAGTACGATAACCATTAGACTAACTTACCACACTTTTTAAAAAGTGTTTTCAAACCTCATGAAACAGTTGACAAACAGATAAAATCCGACGACTCCAAAGTATCAATTTTTCAATTTTGACGCCTCAGCAGCATTTTTTTCCAGATGAAACCCGACTTAAAACTTTTCCACATGTCTGAATACCCTACATACCAAATTTCAAGTTTGTGGATAAAAAAATTGTTGCGTATATAGGTTGAAAAGTGTTCTCACACACATTCTCACTTACATATATATTTAACTGATTTTTCCTTTTAGGTGATTAGTTAAGAATCGATCCATATGGCCAATTGTCGGACCAGAAAAAAGTTGTTTTCTTTTAATAAATCGTTGCAAAGTATGTTACTATATTGTAGTGATGGAATGATTCCAATATTATTTCTGATTCTGATACAATTACTAAATTCCTAATATATATATATATATATATATATATATATATATATATATATAATTACTAGGATTAATATACAATATTTTGGCTTTGGTTGTTCTTTTTTTTACAAAGGTTGTTTTAAGAGCGCTAAAGTAGTTGTTATTTGAAAATTTAAATTGGAATTAATTTCTAACAGGACGTACGTCAGAAGCAGAGATGCGTCATTGAATTCCTGGCAACAATGCATTGAGAATGGTGGTGACTATGTAGAAAAAATAAATTCTCGAGCACAAAAAGGCGTTCATTTTAATCGTATCACTCCCATCTTCGTAGCTCATCAACTTTTTTAGTAGAAAAAAAAAATAGGAGCATTTTACTTTTGAAATGACCCTCGTATTATACTCCAGTCCAGGGCGGATCCAACATTTAAAAAACTATTTCCACGTTTGTAAACTAATTTGTCATCAAATTTCTATGAATTGCATCTTCTGGTAGAAATTCTTTACCATGGTTTAATACTCGTCTCGTTTTTAAGTAAACGCTTTGAATGTCATCATTCTCAGATTTGTTATGTGTTTTTCATCATGTTTCAAATTGTTATTCTGCTATTGACTATATTGCAGTAGTAAGTAGCCCAGCTGTATGACACTCTATCTTTTGTAAGGATATCGTTGGCTTGCGGGGTTCCATTTAAAATTAAACAACAATAAACAGTCAGCCCATAAAAGGACAATAAGTTGTAGATTCAAATAGCAAGCTCAGCAAAGAGTTGCAGCTAAAATCATCTAAAAATATACTTACATCTAATACATAAATCTAAGTCAATCAGATTTTAAAAGTCGGAATTAAATAGCGTTTAAACTGAAAAAACAATATTTGATTTTGATTAGCTAATTTTCATTTGTTATTGGCAATATAGTAGTGTCGAAACGAGTAATCAAAATTGGAATTGGGAATTAGAAAAATCAGAACTTTTGGGGGTATCAGAATCGGAAAATTTTGTGGCTATTTTTTGATGCCAAAGACGATTCTTTTAATTTTTTTTATTTGATTTTGTTTAAAGCAAAACCTTACACTGCTGACAGTAATGACGAAATAATAAATATTTATTGATTTTTAAACAACCAGCAAAAATAAAATCAATAGATCATCCCCCTACAAGTGTGTTGTTACATTTGTGAAAATATCTGTACATTTAACGTGTGTTTTTTGGGTAATCGTTAAAAAATAACAGCTCCATAGTTAAATATTTAGAAATGTATAAAGAATCAGAATCAGAATCGATACTTGTATCGGAATTAGGAATTTAGTAATTGTATCAGAATCAGAAATAATATTGGAATCATCCCATCACTACAATATAGTAGCATACTTTGCAACGATTTATTAAAAAAAAACAAAAAAAACTTTTTTTCTGGTCCGACAATTGGCCATATGGATCGATTCTTAACTAATCACCTAAAAGGAAAAATCAGTTAATTTTCATCTCAAGGGGGATAACTCTTATTCTTTTACTAAGAGCATCCCTCCTCATTTGTTTTTACTTATGGTCCTTGATTTACTTTTAATTACGTTCTTTTTATTTTTATCTTTATAAAAAAAAAATTAACATCATCTATTTATTACTTATTTAGTCCATACGTTACCTTTTGAAAAAGGCCAAATGCAATTTTTTAAGGCTAAATTGCTACAAAAAAGGCCAAATTCGTGAAATTTGTCTTTAAAAAAGGCCAAACCTGGACAAGAATATGAGAGTAACCTCCCTTTGATGTAGCCTTGTTTTCGAATATCATGATAATATATGATCATTGTTGTAGTAGTGT
Source organism: Euprymna scolopes (assembly GCF_053919585.1). Lineage (NCBI taxonomy): Eukaryota > Metazoa > Mollusca > Cephalopoda > Sepiida > Sepiolidae > Euprymna > Euprymna scolopes. The sequence continues at coordinate 105,626,181 of NC_136507.1, forward strand.
AAGAAAGGAACTCGTAATTTCGACGTGCAGCAGTATTTTCATACTAGCGATGGTGGTGGTGGGTGCCCGGCTTTGCCCGGCCATAAAATACGCTTAAATATGATATTTTAATTTGTCCAGATTTCATATATATTTTTATAGTTATTATTTCAAAAGTAAAAAAAAAGTATTTAGGTACCATCAGCTAGAATCAAAACTGAAAGCAAAACCGTAACATTCAAAGCTGGTGACGTTACCACTGTACCAACGTGATGCACATATGAACTGATTAAAATATAAATTAAATATATACTAAGATGAATGTATAAAATGTATAACAATTTTTTTTCAATTTGGACCCATTTTTGACCCCTTAAAAACTTTTTTTTTTTACATAGGCATCACCACTTATCAAGGCCAAGAGGACACTCGAGGATAAGGGTTAAAGAGTGTAAAGTAGTCAATTGAACAATATAGTAATCATTAGTAATGGAAATTCAGTAAATTTGTTAACTTTAGTAGAACGGCTCATAAAGAACTTGTTTACGTTGGACTTGAAGACAACCATATTGTAGTCAGCTGGAAAGCAGGCAAATCAAAGACAGTTTCTCAGGCGTGCAGTTCTAAGAAAAAAACTTTGTTCATGGAATTTACGTTTAGGTTTAGGCACAGATAAAGAGTGGGGGAAATTATTGATAGTGTTTTCTGCCAGATGAGTGTTTCTCATGAATGTTTGGTGAGGGGGGGGCATAGACTGGAGCTCAGACGAGCACGTGCCATGAAAATAACGATAAAGCAGAGACAGACACGCAACAGTGAAACTGGAATAGGGCCGACCACTTCCCTAGATGAGTTCATAATTAACGGATACTCTAATTTAACAGCTAAATCTGACACCCAAGATCGCCATGGGCATGGAATATGTGCCTACATTAAGGATGGCTTCCCGTGTGGCAGGGATATCTCTAGAGAAGATCCGAATTTACCCTATATGTGCTTCAGGGTTGCACTGCATCTATATTTGCCCTCTATAGGCCCCACAACAGCGGAGTTACTATCTTTAAGAGCATATCTGAGAAAATAGACCACATACTGTCTTCACATCCCTCGGCTAACATCCACATCTGTGGTGACTTCAACGTCCATAACGTGGAATGGCTGACCCATTCAAATAAGACAGATGATAAGGGGAGGTTTTGTCATGATGTTGCCATTGCTTATGACCTCACTCAGATTGTTCGTGAGCCCACCCGTGTGCCCGATACACCCGGTCCAATATGCAAGTCTCTTAGACCTTTTTCTCTCAACTTCCCCTGAGCTATGTTCATGTTCCGTTCATTCTCTGCTAGGATCCTCCGACCACTCCGTCGTATCAGTTAACATAAAAACGAAATGTAAGAAGCCCCCAGACATACCCCTCCACTGTACTGTATACCGATACTCTATGGCTGACTGGGATAGCTTCCGTACATTCATATCTGATTTACCTCTGCACTCCATGTTTAAAAAGGAAGTGTCCTCTATAGTATCGGATCTGACCGAATGGTTAATTGTAGGCATAGACCAATTCATACCATCTAAAAAATTCCAACAAAAACCTAACAGCCAGCCATTGTTCTCCCCAGATTGTGCTGCTGCTATCGCGCACAGAAATCACTTTTTCCATAGCTACCAACGTAATAGATGCACTGAGACTAAAGCTGCTTTCAGGTCTGCCAGCAACCACTGTAAAAGAGTAATAAAAAATGCAAGAGAGCTATATGCCCAGTCTGTTAAATCCAAGGTAGCTGATCAGCGGCTTGGATCCCACCAGTTTTGGCAAATAACAAATAGGATCCTGAACAGAAGTGTGTGTGTTCTATCCCAACCATTATCAATGGACCAGAGGTCATCTCGTTTACATCAGACAAGGCCACACTATTTGCAAAGAACTTTGCAGCTAATTCTACACTATGCGACTAAGACCATCAACTCCCCATATTTCCTCCTATAACACAGAACAAGCTAGGTAACATAGAAATATCTGTGCATGAGGTGGCCAAGCTAATAAAGAACCTAGATTCCAGTAAAGCAACTGGCCTTGATGGCATCCCAATTATAGTGTTAAAAAAGCTTCAACCAGAACTTGCTCCCATACTTACGAAACTATTTAAGCGCTGCCTTAAGGAGAAGTGCTTTCCGACTCCCTGGAAGACCTCATCAGTTTGCCCTGTATTTAAGAATTCAGGTGATAAGGCATCTCCCTCTCAGTACAGACCAATAAGTCTCCTGTGTGTAATGAGTAAGTTGCTGGAATCCATATTAAATAGAGAAATAGTCAACCACCTCAGCAGGAATAACCTTCTTAGTGACACACAATATGATTTCCGCTCTGCAAGATCTACCGCAGATGTGCTGACGGTTATATCCCACAGGATTAGTGAATCTCTTGACAAAGGCTTCCTTTCTAGGGCAATTGCTCTTGACAAATCAAAGGCCTTCGACAAGGTATGGCATAAGGGTCTACTTCACAAGATTTCCAGCTACGGTATAACTGGAAATGTTTTCTCAATCATTAAATCATTTCTCTCCGATAGGCTCATAAGAGTAGTGGTCGATGAACAAAAATCGGAAGCCTGCAATATAAATGCTGGAGTCCCTCAGGGGTCAATCCTGGGCCCAACTCTCTTCCTGATCTACATCAATGACCTCCCTAAACACATACTTAAATCATTCGTTGACATCTATGCTGATAACACGACCATCTACGTCAACACATCAAAGGCTGTAAATGACAAAGTTCTCTCTGATTCTCTCTCCTCTGATCTCGAGCGCGTGGTTCAGTGGGGGAAGATGTGGCTGGTTACCTTTAATGCATCCAAAACCAAACTCCTATCCTTACATCATCAACGCTCTGATCCCCAGCTGGCATCAATTGTGATGGATGGCTCTCGTCTGAGTGAGGCCCCGTGTTTTGACAAGCTTCTGGGTTTGACCTTTACTCCTGATCTGAAATGGAACACGTACATCAAGTCTGTTGCCAAGGTCGCTGGAAAGATGGTGGGATCCTTCTACCGCTCCAGAAGATATCTCACTACTGATGCAATTCTCTATCTATATAAAAGCCAAGTACGTCCAATGATGGAATACTGTTGCCATATCTGGGCAGGAGCTGCTAAAAACAGCCTATCCTGCCTTGACAGAGTACAAAATAGACTTTGTGGCTTAGTGGGGGATGCCCTTTTCTCTACCCTGCAACCTCTCTCCCACAGAAGAGACGTTGCGAGCCTTTCCTTGTTTTATCGTTATTTCCATGGCAGGTGCTCGTCTGAACTCCAATCTCTGGTCCCCCCCCTCGCCAATCTTTCACGAAAAACACCCGTCTAGCCGAATCCACTGTGAAAAATTTCCCCCGCTCTATATCTGTGCCTAAATCAAAACGCGGATTCCATGAACAAAGCTTCTTTCTTAGAACTGCACGCCTGTGGAACTCTGTTCCGTCTGCCTGCTTCCCTCCGGACTACAACTTGGGTGTCTTCAAGTCCAATGTTAACAAATTCCTAATGAACCGCCCCCTTAATTAAACACTTCATCAAATCTCCACACTAACGTAATGTACTTGCAATAACCCTTATCCCTGAGTGGCTTCCGGGCCTTGATAAGTGGTGATCACTGTGTAAAAAAAAAACAAAAACAAAAAAAAAAACATCTCTTCTGTGAGAAAGAGGTTGCAAGAAAGAGAAAAGGGCATCCCCTACTAGGTAACAAAGTCTATTTTGAACTCTGTCAAGGCAGGATGTCCTTTCTAGCAGGTCCTACCCAGATGTGGCAACAGTACTCCAACCTTAGACGTACTTGGCTTTTATATACGTAGAGAATTGCATCAGCAGTGAGATATCTACTGGATTTATAGAAAGATCCGACCATTTTTCCCGCAACCTTGGCAACGGATTTGATGCATGTGTTCCATTTCAGATCAAGAGTAAAGGTCAAGCCCAGAAGCTTGTCAAAACATAAAGTCTTCCCAAGACGAGTCATCCATTTCAATTGATACCAGATGAGGATCAGAGCGATGATGATGTAAAGCTAGAATCTTGGTTTTCGATGCATTAAAAATAACCAGCCACCTCTTTCCCCATTGTACCCCGTGCTCAAGAAAGAAAAAATGAAGGTGAAGGTCGAACGACGGCATTACAAATATGCATGCATAACATAGTAGCTGTTAGTTCATCTTTTAATTTTTAGCCTTGCAGCAAACATGTCTTCATAGCTCAGGCATTAACGTCTAAGGAAGAAGTAAATCGTAAGCTAAACGTTTTAATTTCGATTCGCGGTGGTGGTGCATGAGTCATTTTTTAAAAACTTTTTAAATCATTACTATGTATTGGGTCCAATATAATATAATAATAAATACGAAATATCATATTTAAGTGTATTTTACGACTGGGCAATACCGGGTGGCCTGCTAGTATATATATATATATATATATATATATATATATATATATATATATATATATATATATATATATATATATATACCAATCATACAGTAGATAAGAAAAGTT
>NC_136507.1:105635706-105643206 GCF_053919585.1 Euprymna scolopes
ATATATATATATATATATATATATATATATATATATATATATATATATATATATATATCGATTGATTGCTCTCTCTTGTTAGGGACAACGCCAGCCTGTAGTGTACCAGTGGGATGCTTCACATGCCTCCCCGCAGTGACTTAGTCCACAATACATTGTGGTCTTCATTACACTGCAGAGGATCTACTGTTGATTTTATAAAAGTATCCGTAAATAATGGCTTCAATTAAAGTTTAAAATACAAAAGTCAAGTATCATGGTTCAATTGTGCTCTAAACAGACATTCATTTCAAACGCACTCCTCTCATATAAAAAAAAACTACTGTTGATTTTATATACTGGGGGGAGGGGATTTCTGCTTGTACGGTAATAAAACTTTTCAATAGTACTTGTTTGTTAGGCTGTATAAGGTGTCAATTTTGTTCCTTCTTTCATCGTATTTTCTTGATTATAGATTTTCGATACTTATCGAAGACATTCCGATACAAAACCTATCTAAGGACACTGCCAGACACATAAAGTACATTTGTGTGAACTTTTTTTTAAGTCGGCCCAGTCGTTTCGGCGTTCATAGGAACCGAACTCACTCCCCCGCCCTCACGCAAAGTTACTTTTATATAATAGTACCTATTTACAATGCATCCCCACGGGACAGAGTTAGACACCAGGGTCGTTTTTTTATATAATGATTTTATATAATAGTACCTATTTACAATGCATCCCCACGGGACAGAGTTAGACACCAGGGTCGTTTTTTTTTTATATAATAATTTTATATAATAGTAGAGCTAGATAGAATTTGTTATAATAGTGTGTGCGTGTCCGTGTGTGTGTGTGTGCGCGCATGTGTGTGTGTGTGTGTGCGTGTAAGCCATGTTGGTCGACGAGAAACACGAACAAAAGCCTTAAAAAACGACAACCTCCTACCATGGAAAATGTCAAACGTTGTAACTTGAGAATTGGGTGCGATGTTAAGACGACATGATGAAGATATCCAAACAAGAAACTCGACGATGCCGCCATGAAACGGTGGAGTGCGAACATAAGACATCGGAGCACAAAATTATGACTTTTGTGTTTTAAGCGGGAAAACAAAACATTTAACAAGTAACATGTAATCCAGCTCTTGTGATAATTGTGAGACAAATTTCTCAATGTATTTACCGTTTAAATAGTTGTTGTTGTTGTTGTTTTTCTTCTTCTTCTTCTTCTTCTTCTTCTTCTTCTTCTTCTTCTTCTTCTTCTTCTTCTTCTTATTATTATTATTATTATTATTATTATTATTACTATTACTAGCAATGGGTGCCCGGCGTTGCCCGGGTATTTGGAGGTTTATGCTGAGCAAAAAAACAAAAAAAAACGGTAATTTTTTTAACTTTGACCCTTATTATGACCCCTTAACATTTATTGTTTTGGGCTCAAATCAAGTTATTAAGTTAGATCCATGTCCAAGGAACATATATCTAAAATGTCAAGTGTTTAGACCCAAAATTGGCGGAGGAGTTTGGTAGAGTTCTCAAAGGTCAAATCGTGGAAATTTGACCCCTTAACAGCGAAATTTCTGGCCGAAAACCGATCACATCGATTTTTCCAAATCTCAGTACCCTGTATATCAAATTTCGAGTCTGTAGACTAAAATTTGACAGAGTTATTGCGTAGGGAAATGTACACAGACACACACACACACGTTCACTTTTATAGATATATAGATTATTATTATTATTATTATTATTATTATTATTATTATTATTATTATTATTATTATTATTTACTCACTAGCAGTATTCATGCAGGCCATCATCAAAGATTTCTCTTTGAGAACAACTTGTGGTATTCTCTGGAGTCTAAGTGACAACAAGTCTTTTCAGATTTCCAGTACTCTCAACCTTTTTCAATAACAACTGCAGATGAATTTGCGTTATCGCAACAACCACTTACCATTGATTTCTCAGTTTTATTCGCACTGATCCAGCAGAGGTCTGGCTAGTGCTTTCTCTTCTCGGTCTTTGCATCCTCCTTAACCCTTCTCACTTATTGGGTGTGGCACCAATTTATGGTGACATACACAAAAAAGGAGGGGGCGGAAGGCAGAGGCGCAACTATACGGTTTCAGTTTTCATGATTTCATGTGATGTTTCTTTGTGTTTTACATCTGTAGCCGTTTCTGTATTTCCGGCTTGTGCCTGTAGCTCATGTGTGTATGTTTCCGCATTCAAGGGTTTTCCTTAATATTTCAGCCATTTTCATTATTGTTATACGTTGTATCCTCTCAGTCATCCCTCTAATTCCAATTTCTCCCATTCTTTTTCAAAGTTTTTGATATTGCTCCTAGCACTCCTACTATGATTAGTCGTGTTATCTTGGCATTTTATTATAACAAAGCGGTGTGCTCTTATTGTAATAGAGAGTCGATAAGCAAGAAAAGCAGCAGCTGCATTTAAAGCAAATTGGCAAGTGTACACAGACTGAGATCATGGGGAGAGCGAAGCACAAGGAGGATAAAAATAGACCTCGTGGTAAGAAAAAGCGGAGAGAGAAGAGGTGTTTGACGTGTTTTGAAGCGATAATGTCGATGCAGGAAATAAAGGCAGAAAAAAAGGACAGCATGTGGTCAAGGAAAAGAAGCGTTTTTTGTATTCATTTAAAAAATGCTGAGTTGTATTTTTCATGTCCTTCCTTATTTGTTTGTTCTTGTGACAGTACCAGACAACGTGAGGGTCGGAATGGTTGAAATGTAATGACACAGTTAGAGTATAACGGGTATGCTAGATTATTATTATTATTATTATTATTGTTACTGCTATTATTATTGCTATTAATATTATTGTTACTATTATTATTGTTAATTTTATTTTTGTTATTATTATTATTAGTAGTGGTGGTGGTGGTGATGATAGTTGTAGTAGTAGTAGTAGTAGTAGTAGTGGTGGTGGTAGAAGGGAAGGTCGGGAGGGTGTCTTTAACCGGATCACTGCGTAACACTCAACAGGCTCCATTTCACACCTGACTCCTCAGTTCAAACGCTTATGAATCAAAAACCACAATTAGTTCAGAGCTGTAATTTGCCACATAACCCATAGAGATATAAATCATTGCACATGCAAAACTTCAGCTAGATCAGACAACTGAAAGTGGATCAGGAGCATTAATTATTGCACGCCCCTCGCATGATGGAGGTTGTTCTACTGACTCTTGTTTCTTAGTGTTCATATATCATCTTAAGGTTCAGATTCTGGGAGCTCATCAGATATTGCCCGATGCTCACAATAGTGGTTCTCGGTGTAGTGATCAATCGCTGAGAGACCCATACCACCTGCCCATCTGGGAAGTACAAATTAGTAGACAATGTTTTCTGTGCATTACTTTTTTTATTGTCTAGATCATGGTAATGGCTTAGAGCTGTGTATCTGGCTAAGAGTATTGAAGCTTTTGTTTGTGCAGCACAAGAATAGACATTAGGAAGTTACTGCAGAATGCTGGATTTGTGGTAAGACCACAGAGTCAATTGCACACCTTGCAGCATAAATAAAGTTTTTTTTCCGTTTTTAAAGGCAATTGGTAGAGGCTAATAATAATTGAAAGTAAGTTAAATCAAATATAAATTAAATTAAAAATGAATTAAATATAAATTAAATTAAAAATTAATTAAATATAAATTAAATTAAAATAATAGTTCTAAACTAAAATGATTCTATTGCAACAAACAATTAATAACATCAAACTAATTATTAAAATAGATTTTCTTTAATGTAATATGCAAATGAGGTTATTAATTGAATGTAGATTTTTTTTTACATAGGCGTCACCACTTATCAAGGCCGATAGGCCACTCAAGGATAAGGGTTAAAGAGTGTACAGCAGTCAAAAGGACAATATAGTAATCGATAGTAATGGAAGTTCGGTAAATTTGTTAACTTAAGTGGAACGGCTCATCAGAAACTTGTTCATGTTGGACTTGAAGACAACCATATTATAGACAGCTGGAAAGCAGGAAAACGGAAGACAATTCCACAGGCGTGAAGTTCTAAGAAAGAAGCTTTGATCATGGAATCTATGTTTAGGTTTAGGGACAGATAAAGAGTGGGAGGAATTATTGATAGTGTTTTCAGCTTTCTTGCGAAAGTTTGGCGAGGGGAGACCATAGATTGAAGCTCAGTTGAACACTTTCCATGAAAATAACGATACATCAGAGACAAACTCGCAACATCTTTTCTGTAAGATAGAGGTTGCAGCAAAGAGAAAAGGACATCTCCTACGAGGCTACGAAGTCTATTTTGAACTCTATTAAGGCAGGAAAAGTCTTTTGTAGCAGCTCCTGCCCAGATGTGGCAACAGTATTCCATCCTTGGACGTACCTGGCTCATATAGATAGAGAATTGCATCAGCAGTGAAATATCTACTGGATCGATAGAAGGATCCCACCATTTTTCCAGCGGCCTTAGCAATAGATTTGATGTACATATTCCATTTAAGATCAGGAGTAAAGGTCAAACCCAGAAGCCTGTCAAAACTTGAGGCCTCCCCAAGACGAGAGCCATTCATTTTAATTGATGCCAGATGGGGATCAGAACGTTAATGATGTTAAGATAGAAGCTTGGTTTTAGATGCATTAAAAGTAACCAGCCACTCCTTTCCCCATTGTACAACATGATCAAGATCAGAGGAAAGAGAATCGGAGAGAACTCGGTCGTTTACTGTCTTAGATGTGCTACCATAGATGGTAGTGTCATCAGCAAAAATGTCTACGAATGATGTAAGGATGTGATGTGGAAGATCATTAATGTAGATCAGGAAAAGAGTTTGGCCCAGGATGGACCCCTGAGGGACTCCAGCATTAATACTGTGAGCTTCTGACTTTTGCCCATCAACTACTACTCTTATGAACCTATCAGAGAGAAATGATTTAATAATTGAGAAGACATTTCCAGCTATACCATAGCTGGAGATCTTGTGAAGTAAACCTTTATGCCATACCCTATCAAAGGTTTTTTGAATAAATAGTATATATAGAAATCATGCTGGAATGTATTAAAGTCCGCTTTTAATTTGTGAAACAGTTTGTTTTTTGCATATTAATCAAATTGTGAATAAACAGGAATACGACTTTATTATAATAAATTATTATTTATATATTTATATATCTCCTTGTTCTTTCCTTGGTCAGTCTGTACGCTTTGAAAAAAGCCGATCGCAATTTTTGAATGTCAAACTGCTTCAAAAAAAGACAAATTTTCAAAATTTGGCTTTAAAACGCCTAATCTGGCAACCATGGACAAGAATATGAGAATGGCCTCCCTTTGATGTAGCCTTGTTTTAGAAGATGCTGCACTTCTATTTCTTGTTCTCTTTCAGTGGAGGAGAAATCCTTCACGACTGAGACAATTTTTATTTTTGTACCTTTTCTCCACGTTAAAAAACGACCCTGGTGTCTAACTCTGTCCCGTGGGGAGGCATAGTAAATAGGTACAATATATGATCGTTGTTGCAATAGCGTGAGAAAGGAAATCGTAGTAATTTCGATGTGTAGCGGTTCTTTACAGAAAAAGAAGTCAGTGAAACATTATGTGAAAAGGAAACATTCGAAACAAATGGGCAACAAAAGAAGACCATCATCAGCTAAAGGTACTGGACTGAAGGAGTAAATAAACGATATTCTCTTACAATCTGATTTTATTTGTATTGAGCTATGTAGCAAAATATCACTTTCTAAGCATATATTAGTACTTATTAATTTATCTCATTTGGATCAGTTCCTTAAGATTTCTGCTGTTTCCATTACTGCTATCTATTGTATCTTTTCAGCTTTCCCTCTAATTTCAATTTTTCCCATCTTTTTTTTTTGGGGGGGGGGGGTTGTTCCTAGTACTCTTACTATTATTGGTGTTATCCTGACTTTTTTCACGTTCCATGTTCCTTTCAAATCTCTAACCAGTTCTATATACTTGCTTTGCTTCTCTGTGATCTGCTGGGACAACAAAATCTACAATCTGAAAATGAAAATGAAATGTGACACTAACCCTGAGGTGAGTTTAGCCGGCTTCCTCTGAAGGAGGAAGTTTCATGGGAGTATGAAATTCACAAGCGGTCCCCAGTCGCATATATAGCCCCGTTAGGGGAGATGACGAGATTTGGTTTTGGCAACTCTTTCAGGACGTCCCTCTACATAAAGCGCTTGGAATTCTCAAATTAGTCACCCATCTGGCACTGACTGGTGTCAACATTGCTTAACTTCGGTATATCCCACGTTTTCAGAACTGATTTACAACCCTGATTTGATGTTGGCTCTTAAAGCCCCTCCCCACCTGCTATTATTATTATTATTATTTTTATTTTTTTTTTTGCGGTTTTTCACTTTGAGAAATGTTCGGTTCCCCACCCCCGTCATTATGTTTTATTTATTTACGAATTTTTAAAAGGTGTTTTTGCATTTAACGACCTGCGCTATTTAGGATAAGATGAAAAATGTTCAAAATAAAACGTGATTTTGAGATTTTATTGTCTTTTATTGTCTTGAGAAAACATTTTTTTTAAGTGATGAGTGAAAAAAAAAACTTAGGAAGCCTCCAAAGCACTACTTCAAGCACTAATTAAAATTAAGGAGGCCTTACTAAAAGCATTATTAAAAGCAAGTTTCTACTATCCTCTCCTTGATAAGAAAATATTTTTAAGTAAGGCCTGAAAAAAAAATCGTCTGAATCCACAGGAGCACTACTAAAAGCAGTAAATATGGTTATAAATATGATTATAGTTATCTTTTGTATATTTATATTTAAATTATTATTTTTTAACTCGACGGGGTTGAATTATATTTATTTGTAAGTAATCACGTTAAAATAAGTTAAAACAAAAGATATTGTTTACCTATAAATAGCAGCAGTGGCTGTTAATGTCAAACTTATGACAGGATAGCCATGAAATAGGTAAGCAGACGAATTTTTGAAACCGGATTGACGGTTTAAACGCCCCAAGCAAACAAGCAAGCTGATTTGAGCTATATATATATATATATATATATATATATATATATATATATATATATATATATATATATATATATTTATATATATATATATAGTAATTTATAAAATATATATGGCGATTAAGCTACACTGAATATTCTGCGTTTCATCCAAAGCCTGACGAATCCTATAGTTGGATGAAATGCAGAATATTCAGTGTAGCTTAATCGCCATATATATTTTATAAATTACTAACTAGCTCTACCTACGTATTGAGCACTTTTGAAGTAAATACTTAAAGTTTACGCATAAATCTATACTTTCGTATATTAAATTTATGTGTATAAATGAAGTAGTTATATATATATATGTATATATATATATATATACTGCATGCCTGCAGTCGATGTGACCCCCCCCCTTAATAGAATCTTCATTTGTGAAGTACTGCCAAGAATATGTATATATATATATATATATATATATATATATATATATATATATATATATAGGATTGATATGTAGTTTGCTTGAAGCATTG
>NC_136507.1:105648206-105650706 GCF_053919585.1 Euprymna scolopes
CTATGCTTTCCTTGAATCTCTTATCCTACTCAAAAACTGATGCTCGATTCAAGCAAGATGGTCCAAAAGCAGTCTGAAGCATTCCATACGTTTCTATGTCATTTTTTCAAGTTTAAATTAGAATTTTATTGAATATCGTTCTTTTAAAGTGTTCTCACGACCAAATTGCATTTTGAAATTCACTAGCTTTGACAATCAGGTTTTAGTAGGGTGTATTCCAATTCCTGCTGTAGCTGTTCATTTGAACCTGAAATCATAAAAATTGGTCAGTCATCTCATAAGATATATATGAATAACATACTGAATTTTCAAGAGTCTATGATAATTTTAAATGCCTGTACAAAAAGTCTGGAAATATATCGACGTGTGTGTGTGTGTAATTCCATCTTTGTATAATATGCTGCTCCAACGTTTGGCAAGATTGAAGACCATGTGAAGAGCACATGTAATGTTTTGGTATTACTCTTTGTAACCTATAAGCACACAAGGAAGTACTTAGGATGATGTGATTTTGAATATATATATATATGTGTGTGTGTGTGTGTGTGTGTGTGTGTGTGTGTGTGTGTGTGTGACATCTGCTCTACAATTACGAACAGCGAAAGCATATTGAAGAATTACGTTTTTTTATCCGCCACCCACATAAAAAAAAAAAAAACATACGTGGGGAAAACTTACCTAAAAATAGTGCATACTAGTGAACCCACATGACATAAGTGGGGTGAAAAGCAGTTTCCTATATTGTAAAGTCACACTTAGTCACACTTTAAACGGCTGCAACACGGTAGAAGAAAAGGGTTTATTGTGCCCCGGAAATAGACGGTACACACAGATGTTCCAGTGGCGGTAAATTGTGTTCAACATCTGATAAAAAAAAAATGAACATGCAGTCAATTGAAATTTTTTTGAAGACTAAAATTAATGCAAACATCAATTGGGATTTTCATGTGTTGCACTAAGCATCAAACAAAAAAATCCTTTTGCTTTCTCTCTCTCCCTCTCTCTTTTTCTCTCTCTATCTCTCTCTCTCACACACACGCACACACACACACAGACACACAGACACACACACACACACACACACACACACACACACACACACACACACATATATATATACACACATATGTACACACACACTTATATATATATATACACACACACACACACACATATATATATATATAAATAAATATGAAAGGAAAATGAAGGTATAAAAACTATATACTAATATATATATATATATATATATATATATATATATATAATCTGTGGAAATATATTTTATATCCTTATTTAAGAAGCTCAATGTAATTACAGAGCAATAATGTGAATAAATGACAAAAGTCTATATTCCAAAATTCATGATGTTGACCATCTTATAATTTATCCTTTAATTCAGTTGACATTTACAATTCTTGACAGTATCTGTTTCCTAGTGCAGAATCAATCACTTAATTATTATATCAATCAGTGAATCTATTTTGCCCTTAACTCATCAGAAGAAATAGCAACACTCAATCAATCAAAAGAAAATAAAGTATATTTTGACATGATTAAAATTCGAAAATTGGAAGAGAAGCTGTAAATACCTTATAATATTTTTACATTACGCCATTTTGAATTTTAGAAATATAGATTACATATAGATGTATTCATTTAATCAATACATCGATTAGAGGCGTTGCTCAGCCCACCTCATCTGGTTGCGTATAATCAACTTCTCGATACAAGGTACGTCAAATCGCATGAGAACATCCATATCAGGTATAAAAGAGTTCCACCTGATGCCCAGAATGTGTCTCAGGAATTTCTGGTGCACTCTCTCCATGACTTTTATGTGTCTACCAAAAGTTATCCAGGCCTCAGAAGCGTAAAGCAGGGATGGTAAAATACAAGATTGATAGACACTGATCTTTATATGAAGAGTTATACCCCTGTCAGACCATACTCGCTTCTCTAAACCACCAAAAGCCTTAGTGGCGCGCTGTATCCTATAGTTGACCTCAACATCCAGGGTTCCATCTCTGGCAAGAGTACTACCCAAATACACAAATGTGTCAACCACGGCAAGTCTCTGGTTGTTGACAAAAATATTTGGTTCCACATACAAACCATGGGGTGGAGGTGTAAAAATGACCTTAGTCTTCTTAAGACTAATAGTAAGCCCAAATGACGCACAGGCCACTGAAAACAGATCCATAATACCCTGCATATTCCTCTCACTATGGGCTATGAGATCGGCGTCATCCGCATAAAGCAATTCAGAAACCAGGTGCTGAAAGGTCCTTGTAGAAGCATGAAAACGACGAAGATCAAAGACCTTACCTGGGGTTCTGAAACGCAAACAAACACCCAGAAAACAGCGCTTAAAGGCATAGGAAAGCATAGTTGCAAAATAAATAGAAAAAAGTGTAGGTGCTGGGATATCACCCTGCTTCACACCATTGTCAACTGAGATGGGTTCTGATAGGCATTCATATTAGTGTGGAGCTCCCTG
>NC_136507.1:105655706-105668206 GCF_053919585.1 Euprymna scolopes
TGTGAACAAAAAGACCAAATAAATACCAAATTATTGTTCACGCGACATCAACTTAGTTCCATAGTTTCTTATTTTTCTTACCTACTATTAGAAACTGAGGGTTGAGATTGCTAAATTGTGGAACAAGAAAACTTGTCCCGATTATGATAGGTGCGCGCGGCTCAATTCCAGATGATCTTGAGAAGCAGTTGGACTCCTTGGGAATCAAGTACTACATCACTGTACTCCAGAAGTCGGTTCTGCTTGGCACAGCAAACATCCTACGCTAAGTGCTTTCAATATAATTGACCCTTTGATTACATTGTATCTGTTGTGATGGGAGCCCTGAAAAAATTAAAAGTTTCCCTAGAAGGATGCAGAGACTATTAGAACTTTGAAGAGGCTTATTGCTATTCAAATTCCAAAGAAGATCAGCAAGAAATCAATAGTAAACATAGTGACAAACGCTTGGAATCAGGTGAGGCTTGTCACTCAGACTCCAAGAAACATCACTTGCCAGATAGATAGATAGATAGAGAGAGAGAGAGAGAGGGAGAGAGAGAGAAAGAGAGAGAGAGAGAGAGATAGCCTATAAACCTAACAACATTGTGAATGCACGCCTCTCCTCGCACCAGTTTGAAGGATGATGCTTTAACATGTCTGCTTTGTGTTGCTAGAAATTATCTCCCGTTCACTAACTTCCATTTTTATTGAGGTCACCAGTGACCTCTAGGTGTCACTCAAAGCTTTTCATTAAAATAACAGCTTCCGTTATGCAACAAGCCTAGATTTTTATTATTATGGCTAATATAGATTACAATGATGAATATAATAAATATATTGAGGACATTACCCAGACTGCTGCAAAGAAGCTGGGCTCCCTTTACCATGCTAGAAAATTAGTCACACCAGAGAATATTCTGTATTTTCATAAAGCCACAATTCTCCCCTGCATGGAGTATTGTTGCCACATCTGGGCTGGTACATCTACCACTAGTCTCTCACTCTTAGACAGAGCCCAAAAAGAGTCTCAAATCTAATAGGTCTCACACTGTCGGCCAAGCTCCAACATCTGTCTCATCACCAAAATGTTCCATCCCTGCGCTTTTTTACACATACTTTAATGAAATGTGTTCTGATGAACTCACAGCACTTGTGCCCCCTTGATATACATACTCCAGACAAACCCAACATGCAACAATACTCTAATAGTTTCTTTGCTAAACTTTGGAATTCCTTTCCAGTTTCCTGCTTCTCTGATTGTACTAACTTGCAGAAGTTTAAACGTAATGTGAACAAAGATCTTGCTGCTCAACTTCACACAGTCATGTGTTAGACATGATCCCAAATAGTAAGAGATTACATTCCAAGTGAGAATATGTGTTGTTTTTTTTTTGTGAAAAGGTGTAAAAAAGGTATGACTTGTAATATATAGTATATATGTAATCCAACGCTCTAGATTTGTAATATATTACTAGGGCTGTGACAACAGCATATTCTTTTCATTGTTTTGACTCTTGAGTATATATCCGTTAATATCTTATATGTTTTTATATATACTGATGTGGTTCTCAGTTGATTGACTGTGTCTTACTGTGTCAGATATATACTTGAGAGTCAAAAGAATGAAAAGAATATGCTGTTGTCACAGCCTTAGTAATATATTACAAATCTAGAGCGTTGGATTTCCCGCGCATATTAACAGTCTGATGAAGGCAACAGCGTACAAACGTGTTGGGACTTTGAACAATAAGCAAAGACGACGCTTTCGTCTACAAATTGTATTCGTTGTCAAACATGTGTCGTTTAAGTGTAAGTGACTTTGAATCTCATAAATTGTTGTACAAGAAAACATTGAAACGGAATGTTGCTGGGTTCTTTATGCCGACATGTCATCCCGGATTACGCGTTTTTTTTTTTTTTTTTTTTTTTTTTCCACATCGCTAGTCGTGGACTTGTACGTGGCGTGACAGTGCCACCCACTTTTAAAGTTCCAGGTTCAGACAACTATTATATGAGCGAGTGGTGGGCAACGCACTGCCTCATTTCATAAGGGATGCTGCCACCCCAACCCCAACCCCAACCTCATATCCAACAAGACTGATCAACATCAGATGTGACATTCGCTTGCACTTTCACTCCCCCTCCCACACACCGTTTTTGTGAAATGCAAAGTTGTATATATGGTTTCAGTTTTCTGTGATATGTGATATAAAAATTTATTATAAGACATTTGTTTTATTATTAGACATATACAAGGTGCCTTCAATGTGTCCAGATTGTTTTTGTATGGGCACTTTTATTGATAGTACACACATGAAACTCAAGTTCCCTTCAAAGTAATCTCCCCTGGCTGCAATGCACTTGTTGTATCGTTCCAACAATTTCTGGAAGGCTTCATTTGTGTAAGCATTTCAATGACCCTCGTCACAGCCTCTTTCATCTCCTCAATTGTCTCATAACGACAGCCTCTATAATTTTCCTTGACCGTAGGAAAATACCAAAAGTCACAGGGGCCAAGGTTTGCCCTATAGGGAGGGTGAGGAAATGTCTTGATGCCCATCTTGATCAAATAGTCTGTGACAATGATGGAGTTGTAGACTTGTGCATTCACACAAATCTTCTGCATCTTCAGTTCCTTACAAATAATTGTGTGTACAGTTTCCGACACTGACATCAAACTGTGCACTTATTGTCTCCATAAACACACGACCATCCTTATCCATGAAATTCTTTATTTGGCCAATCAACTCTGGTGTTCTAGCTTCCTTACTCCTCCCACGCCTTCATCATCCCTCACAGACTCCCTGCCTTCCTTGTATCTCTTATGCCACTCAAAAACTGATGCTCAATTTATGCAGGATGGTCCAAAAGCAATCTAAAGGATTCCATAATTTTTTGTCGCATTTTTAACAAATTTAAAACAGAATTTATTGCATATCGTTCTTCTAAAGTGTCTTCATGTCCAGACTGCATTTTTGAAATTCATTTTTGCTGTGACAATCAGGCTGTAGTAGGGTGTATTCTAATTCCTCCTGTAGCTGTCCATTTGAACATGAAATCATAAAAATTAGTCATCTCATAAGATATATATCAATAATATACTGAATTTTCAAGAGTCCACGACAATTTTAAATGCCTGTAAAAAAAAAAGTCTGGAAAATTATTGAAGGCATCTTGTATATTTTAATAGAAAATCAGCAGCTTTCAATTTTTAATGCAAATTTAGCAGACTTGTTATTCCTCAACAGAAAATTGAATCGCAATACATTTAACTTATTATTATTATTATTATTATTATTATTATTATTAGTAGTAGTAGTAGTAGTAGTAGTAGTAGTAGTAGTAGTAGTAGTCACTGAGAGTTCTCACATATTTTTATTCACTGACATCAATTGGTGGCGTTCCTTAGAGTCTAGGTAACGAAAAGTCTCCGCAGATTTCTAGTATTCTACACCTCTTTTGATAACCTTTGCAAATAAGATTGCATCATCGCAACAGCCGCTTACCATTGACTTCTTGCTGGCAACGACCATAACAAGATGGTGTTTCGAGCTGGTACGGGATCATGTCTACCAAGATTGAAGTGCAGACAGAACGCTCGTTGTGTTGCAGTTACAGATCCGTTTGCTTTGATAAACGTTTCCACAATGAAAGCGCGGTGCTCACCAGTCCAATTCATGTCAGCAACTGAAAAAGAAACGAAAAACAATGGCATTAAAAAGAAACAAAACAAAAGGGCATTATATTAAAAAAAAATGGCGTCATATGAACGTTTCGAAAATAAAAACGCTTTTTTGTTTCGTTATATTTGCCTTTTATTAAGCCTACAAATGCGTCAGATCATTTTGCTTGATCATTTGATCATATATATATATATATATATATATATATATATATATATATATATATATATATATATATATATATATATATATATCATTCAATAAGATAAAAAGCTATAGCAAACATCTAAATGACTATTTTAACCACAGTTCCTGATTTCAAAAAACGAAAAATTAAAAGGTAAATATCTCTATATATTTTTAAAGCAAATTTATTATGTAAATTCAAAAATATATATTTTTCTCTACTTATTTCTATCTCTAACCCATATTAATTTTCTTATAAATTTTAAATCCAGACCTTTTATTTCAATTTTTCAGATTCATCTGCCTTACTTTTAATGCTAGGTTTATTTATGGTGTCTTTTAAATTCAATAAAAACCCTTCAAAATTTGCTGATGAGAAGACCTTGCTTATCAAAAAACTATATATAATTATTGTACATAACTTAATGTATACCACAATAAAAAGCATTGTTTTCCGAAACGATCGTACAGATAATTGATTTTGTTGTTGTTCCTTATTATGAAACGGATTTTTAATTTAATTAAAATTTGATTTTTAAATTTTAAATTATAAATCACATTACTTAATATTGAATTAGCTCTAGGACATTTAACTATCGAGCTTATTATATATCTAAATTACAACGAGCACTTTCTATTTCCTGTATTTTAATTAAACTAGTAATTTCACTGTTACATTAAAATACACTCAGCTCTTTAGACTATTGTTCTAATCTCCTTTAAATTTATATATATATATATATATATATATATATATATATATATATATATATATATATATATATATATATAAGTTTGAAAGTATTCTTTGTCTTACTTGGAATAATAAAAAATCCTTGATTTGAATAAAGGTTTTTTTAAATTTAATTGAATCATTATAATATGCTATATATATATATATATATATATATATATATATATATATATATATATATATATATATATAAAGTGAACGTGTCTATGTATCTGTCTGTCTGTGTGTGCACATTTCCCTACGTAATAACTGTCAATTTTAAGTCTACAGGCTCGAAATTTGATATACAGGGTACTGAGATTTGGGAAAATCGATGTAATCGGTTTTCGGCCAGAAATTTGGCGATTAAGGGGTCAAAGTTCAACGATTTGATCTTTGAGAACTCTACCAAACTCCTCCGACAATTTTCGGTTTAAACACTTGAAATTTTAGATATTGGTTCTTTGGACATGGATCTAACTTAATAACTTGATTTGAGCCCGAAACAATAAATTTTAAGGGGTCGTAATATGGGGCAAAGTTAAAAAAATTGACCGCTTTTAAAAAATTTTTTTTTTATTTAACATACATCTCCAAACACCCGGGCAACGCCGGGCACCCATGCTAGTATATTTATGAATGTGAACGTGTCTGTATATCTGTCTGTCTGTGTATCTGTCTGTTTGTGTGTGTACATTTCCCTACGCAATATCTCTGTCAATTTTAAGTCTACAAGCTCGAAATTTGATATACAGGGTACTGAGATTTGGGAAAATCGATGTGATCAGTTTTCGGCCAAAAATTTTGGGTCATAAAGGGATCAAAGTTAAAATTATTGACCGCTTTTTTTTTTTTTGCTCAACATACACCTGCAAATACCCGGGCAACGCCTGGCACCCATGATAGTATATATATATATATATATATATATATATATATATATATATATATATATATATATGAAAGTGAAAATGTCTGTGTGTGTGTGTCTGTCTGTGTACATTTCCCTACGCAATAACTCTGTTAGTTTTCGGTCTACGCACTCGAAATTTGGTATAGGGGATATTGAGATTTGGGAAAATCTTTTTAATCATGTTTCGTCCAGAAATTTTGCTGTTAAGGGGTCAAAGTTCAACGATTTGACCTTTGAAAATTCTACCAAACTCCTCCGCTAATTTTGAGTCTAAACACTTGAAATTTTAAATATCGGTTACTAGGACATGGATCAAATTTTATAATTTGATTTGAGTCCAAAATAATAAATACTAAGGGGGTCAAAGTTTTAAAAAATTGACCTCTGCGGTCTCTACGAAATTACTCAGCCAATTTTTTGTCTAAATATTTGAAATTTTACATAAAGTGTATTCAGACATAGGGCAAGCTTTTTAATCGGTTTTTGGCCGAAAAGTTGACTGCCAAGGGGCCAAAGTTAAAAAAAATGACCTTTGCGATCTCTAGCAAATTATTCATCCAATTTTGGGTCTAAACATTTGAAATTTTACATAAAGGGTATCCAGACATCAGTTTTTGGGCGAAATCAGTTTTTTTCATCCGTTTTGGGGCGAAAATTTCGCCGCCAAGAAGTCAAAGTTAAAAGAGTTGATTTTTGCAGGCTCTAACAAACTCCTCCGCTAATTTTGGGTCTAAACACTTGAAGTTTTAAATGTAGGTTACTTTGGAAATGGGTCAAACATTTAAATTTAATTTGAGCCCAAAATGATAAATGTTAAGGAGTCAAAATTGGGGTCAAAGTTTTTTAAAAAATTGACCTCTGGTGTCTCTATCGACTTTTCTCTATGGTAGTTAAGGAAGCCTATTATATAAAAAGGCATTACCATACATATTCACACTTTTTAATATATACATATGCACATAAAGTGTTGAGCAGTACATAGGGCCGGAGCAAAACTGGGCTGAACTGCTAGTATATATATATAAAGTTCAATTCACATTTTTTGAAAACACATGTTCCATTATTTTCTCATAAGAGTATTCGTTAGCAATCTTCAACAAACAATAAAAATATGTTATCACTGTATTTTTGCATGTAGCGAACTCTTCAGGCAATTCTATGGAGAAAAGGCATATCCAAACACAAACAGTCAAAATGATATCTTTGATGTCGAGGGCGAAATTGGTTAAGTTTCCATCATTTTTTTTTACAATAAAGATGAAACGTAGATGAACACGTAACTTGGTTTGTTCCATTTTTATCTTTTTATATCTCGTCGGAGTACAGTTGTTATTTCTAACAAATATTAGGTTTTAAAATTTTGTCCCTTAGTTTTAGACGCTATTGTAAATATATATATACATATATATATATATATATATATATATATATATATATATATATATATATATGTAGATTCCATACTAAATTCACAAGAACTCAAAAATCGATTAAAGTATTCTTAAAAATATAATCCGTAGCTACGTGGCTCCCAATAATAATAAAAAAAATAAAATTTATTCTATATTATAAAAAAAAAAATACAGACAACAAGCCTTGTAATGAAAAAGAACATTTCGCGGGCAAGTGGCCTGTTGGAAAGGACCAATGCAGTTTACAAATTTAGCTGCCCAATAGGAGAGTGTATCTCCAATACTAGTAGCTGCATTGGTTCAACAACTAACAGATTGTCGCGAAGATTGACTCTCCATCTCTCTGACTCTAGCTCCATATCACAACATTTGAAGGGACATGGCTGCCATCATTCGGAATTTCGAAGAATTATGGTAGAAAACATAAGAGTATTGCAGAGTGAGAGAAATGTAAATAGGCTAAGAATACTCGAAGCATTGTACATTAAAACAAAGAAGCCTCAGATAAATAATATTAATTATGAGTGTAGCCGGAACATTTTGATATGTTTGGAATAAATTTTGAATATATATGTGTGTGTGCATGTAAATATATTTGATATATATATATATATATATATATGAGCAAACAGTTAATGAAATATGTTAAAAAACACTTTGAAATGAGTTAAAAACATATTTAATCTGAAAAGGAAACACTAGATAAATGGATAGTCCTTAATCCGCGGAGTTTCGAAGAAATACTCTCCTTCTCATGAGAGGGTAGGAATTAGCAAAATGCGGGATCGGAATTTTGCATACAGAAGTATTTAATGAAACAACAAGTAAGTCAAAGATCTTACTTGAAAACAAAATAAGTTAAGCAGAGGGAATATGGTAAAGAAATATTTATATTATATTTTATATATATATATATATATATATATATATATATATATATATATATATATATATATATATATATATATATATATATATATATAAAATCTTAAAAAAAGAGTCCGGCCACCTAACTTGTAACAAGCTACCACGTGACTATGAAAAAATGTATGCATATGTAATTTTAAAAAAAACAATTTCTACATTTATTTCTACAATATGCCTGAGGATGATACAAGCACTTCTGTCGAAAGCGCTCGCGATTATGGAT
Organism: Euprymna scolopes; assembly: GCF_053919585.1. NCBI lineage: Eukaryota > Metazoa > Mollusca > Cephalopoda > Sepiida > Sepiolidae > Euprymna > Euprymna scolopes. Next base: position 105,663,766 of record NC_136507.1, read on the forward strand.
CCAACTTAAACAATTTCGAGAAGAACACAAAAAGGACTATTCGGAGATTGGAGAAGATAAAAAGGAAAATTGTCAAACAGAATAACTCCGTGCTATTCAATAATATTTGTCTAAATGAGAAAATTCTGCCTAAATATACACACACAATATATATATATATATATATATATATATATATATATATATATATATATATATATATATATATATATATATATATATATATATACCAAAATAATTTTCGCCTTTTCTGTGTTTTATTTAACTAAAATCTCATTTCAATCTTTTTTGCTTGCAGGTATCCCGACGAATCTCTACATCAACGTGAGCAACGTCGAGGCAGGAGGCGTTAAACGGATAGAATTGTTAAATTTAAAAGGAGGCACTTTGGATACGTTTCGTGCTGTGCCGCGGCCATATAACAGTTCGATTTACAGTGTTGAAAATATCGAACCACCATCCGTCTTTTTTTACGTCAAGGTTAGTTTCTCCAAAATTCTTCAAATTTACCATTCTGAAACAACATGAAGATTCTTTGCCACCTTTAAAAAAGAAAATGCCACCTTTAAAAAAGAAAATGATGTTGGTGCTGGTGTGATTGGAAGAGTTAGAAGCGGATGTAGTAAATTCAATCAGCTTCCTCATCACTATTCAGCAGACCAAGAGAAGCGGTTATCAGACATGTGTATGTACTGTAATGAATAGTTGTGGAACAGAGTCAAAGAGGGTTGAAGACATGTGTTGCATGGAGAGAAATGATATAAGAATTATACAGTGAATGTGTCATGTGTGTCTAAAAGACAGACTTAGATCTGATGACCTCAGAGGAAGATTGAATCTAGATGGCATAGTGACATGTATAATGATCGTTTTTTTATTGTTTTTTGTGAGATAAGAATGTTAATGAAGAAGAAGAAAAACATAAAGAATTGTTACGTATGTACCCCCCCTCGCAAATACCTCCTTTGAAATAAAATTCACAATCAATTTTGCAATCTAACCGCATTTCATACAAATAAACTTTCGTCTATGCCTGACCTGTCCACCAAGTTTCAGTTGTGAGTATCCAGCCATCTTTATTTTTATCGCCATTCAATGATATGGGTGGACACTTTAGTGATCGTTTCATCAGTAGGAGGTGTGACCCTTAATGGGCCTTACTCTCACCGAATATTTACTCCCAAATTTAATATGTAAAATATAATGTCTATGAAAACAATCTCTAGATTATTCCTGAACTGAAAGTGGCAATCACACACAAAAGTAATCGTACCCAGGTGTGCATGCAGTGTAATATTGAGTAGCAGTAAGAAAAAGACTGTTGGACATTTATGGTTGAAACGTGGTGGACAAGGCAGGCATAAATAAAGTTTATTTTTATTTTTTAGAACTGGACATCTGTTTATCTGATTTCAAGCTGACTACAATATGGCCGTCTTCAAGTCCAATGTAAACAAGTTCTTGATGAGCCGTTCCCCTTAAGTAATCCAATTTACACTTCTAACGATTACTATATTGTCCTTTTGACCACTGTACACTCCTTAACCCTTATCCTGGAGTGGCCTCTGGGCCTTGATATGTGGTGATTCCCTTGTAAAAAAACAAAAAGAAAAAAGGATTGTGAATGTTATTAACGATTCTATGGGTGGGTGGCATTTAATTTGGATGACTCTATAGTTAAGAGAATAGGGAGAGAGAGGGGGAGAGGAGGGAGAAAAGAGAGAGAGAGAGAGTGAGAGAGAGAGGGGGAGAGAGAAAGAAAGAGATGGTTGTTTTATTTTATGGTATATCAATCTGTTTTGAATTATTTAATGCCAGATCCAGTTATTTTGGTAAAAGTTTTTACACTTAAAGTTTTTTTATGGAGTTCAGTTCGGTTGTTTTATTTTACGGCATATCAACCCTTTTCAAATTACTTAATGCCGAATCGAGTAATTTTGGAAAAAGATCTCAAGTTTTTTCTTTGTGCACCAGAATAAGATATATATATATATATATATATATATATATATATATATATATATATATATATATATATATATATATATATATATACATATATATATACATATATATACACACATATATATATATATATATATATATATATATATATATATATATATATATATATATAAAATGAAAATTACAATTGAATTTACCAAAATGATCCAAGATGGTAAAATTAAAGTAAATTATTAATATTAAAGAATTAATATTTATAAAATTATCTCATCACATATATATATATATATATATATATATATATATATATATATATATATTATACATACATATATATATGTGAAGAAGGTGGCCTCTCTCTACCGTGCTAGAAAGTTCCTTATGCCTGAAAATATTCTGTACCTTTACAAGACCAGATATAAAAGCTCGATAAAACCAAATAGGAAATAGAGCTTATAATATGAGCAAACAGTTAATAAAACATGTTAAAAAACACTTTGAAATGAGTTAAAAACATATTTAATCTGAAAAGGAAACACTAGATAAGTGGATAGTCCTTAATCCGCAGAGTTTCAAAGAAATACTTTCCTTCTCATCAGAGGGTAGGAATTAGCAAAATGCGGGATCGGATTTTGCATGCAGAAGTATTTGATGAAACAACAAGTAAGTCAAAGATCTTACTTGTAAACAAAAAAAGTGAAGCAGAGGGAATATGGTGAAGAAAAAGGTGATTACACACGAATGGATAGTCTGGTGGAAGCTAAAAAATCCAGTGACGGTAAAATCCAAATGTAAAACTTCAAGAAAGTTAAAAGAATTTCCATTTGTACAAGTAAAATCCAAGGAAATCCCGTAATTGGAAGAAGATTGTCCATAATAATCCAAAGGCAGAAATCCATGGAATAATTCTCAAAAATGTGTACAAGGAAAAAAAAAGAAAAGATTCCAATAATATTAATAAAAGAAAAATCTTCCCAGATCTTTTTTTTAATTTATATTTATGTCTCAGAAGTAGAGTGATAAGCACATCTTATTTTTCTCGAAAGTCTCGAAATAAAGACGAAACGTTGATGAACACATGATACAGTTTGTTCCTTTTTATTTCTCTATTTTGTCAGAATACTATTTCCATTATTTTCATCACACACACACACACACACACACACACACACACACACACACACACACACACATATATATATATATATATATATATATATATATATATATATATATATATATATATATTATACATACATATATATATGCGAAGAAGGTGGCCTCTCTCTACCGTGCTAGAAAGTTCCTTATGCCTGAAAATATTCTGTACCTCTACAAGGCCACCATTCACCCATGTATGGAGTATTGTTGTCATAAAATATAACTTCTATTATTTTGCTTATTTCGGATAACACAGCCCACATTTGACAAGTAGTTCCCTTTTATTCAAAATGCACGCATTACAAATTTGGTAACACAAAATCAATCCCCATAGAAAATAGACAGACAGGCAAACTCTTTTCAATTACAGATATAGTTTTTATACGCATGAATATTTTAAAAGAGCTCATTAGTCCTCTGCTGGACTAATGATGTTTCATTTGATTATTTTCTTTGACAGGGTCTTATTGGAAACATTCCATGTGCATTTTATTCTGCCAACCAGAATCAGTGATGTTTGTTAAAATAACCATTCCTTCTCTAAAATGCGGAACAAAAATGTCTTGAGAAACCGATGCCAAGTAGAGTAAAATACAGAAAAAAAAGTTCCAATTCCTTATAGGGAGTAACAGGATTCTCCACTAATGAGATGAGAGAATATCTCTAAATGAAAAAAAAATCTTTCTGTTATCTGCAAAAATAAGAATAAAATAACTCATTTTGAGGCAATGCGATCTAAATTAACAATAAAATGTAAAGAAAAAAAGAACCATAAAATGTCAAAAAAATAACCGTTAATGTTAAAAAGAAATAACCATTAATGTTAAGAAAAAAATAACCATAAAATGTTAAGAAGAAAAAAGCATAAAATGTTAAGAAAAAAAACCCATAAAATGTTAAGAAAAAAAAAACATAAAATGTTAAGAAAAAAAAATGTTAAGAAAAAAATAAGCATCAAAGGTAAAGACAAAAAATAATCATAAAAAAGAAAAAAAATTAAAAAAAATAATCATAAAATATTAAGAAAAAATGAAGCATAAAATATTAAGAAAAAATGAAGCATAAGATATTAAGAAAAAATGAACACAAAATGTAAAGAAAAAAATGAAGCATAAAATGCTAAGAAAAAAAGGTAACCACAAAATGTTAAATAAATGAACCATAAAATATTAAGAAAAAAAAATGAACCATAAAATGTTAACATAAAAGACAATCATAAAATGGAAAGAAAAATAACCATAAAATATTAAGAAAAAATGAGCCATGAAATGTTTAAAAAAATGAGCCATAAAATTCTAAGAAAAAAATTCATAAA
>NC_136507.1:105670706-105683206 GCF_053919585.1 Euprymna scolopes
TTAGACAATAGGACCATCCAGGTTGTCATTGATAGATGTTCATCCAAGTAGCATAACATTAATGTGGAAGTGTCTCAGGGGTCGATCCTTGGACCACTATTATTCCTGATATTCATTAATGACCTCCCTGATAATATTGTGTCTGAGATGGGTATATTTGCTGATTATACAATGCTCTATAACATGCATAACTGAAAAACGGATGTACACAAATCCAAGACAATGACTGAATCGTTAGAAAATGACCTCCGACCACAGTGGAATGGGGGCATAATGGAAGATAACATTTAATGCAAGTAAGACTAAGCTGCTTTCCTTTAACAATTATAAGACACCTCTCCAACCACCGATATCCATGATAAATAACTCCCTTCCTGAGAATTATTCATTCAAACTCCTCGGCCTAACATTCATGGGCAATATAAACTGGGAAAAAAAATACATTAAGACATTATTCCTTCAAACTCCTCGGCTTAACATTCACAGGAAATATGAACAGGAATAAAGACATTGTGAAGGCTGCTGCAAGAAAGTGGATTCCCTCTATCTGGCTAGAAAACTGCTCACATCTGAGAACATCCTGTACCTTTACAAGACCACCATTTGTCCATGCATGGAATATTGTTGTCACATCTGAGATCTGAGCTGGTGCATCTACCACTGGTCTCTCTCTTTTGGATAGGGTCCAAAAAAGAGTCTTCAATCTAATATATCCCACTTTGTCAATCTGTCCCATCGTCACAATGTTGCATCCCTGTGCTTGTTTTACAAATATTTTTATGGAATGTGCTCTGATGAACTCATTACACTTGTGCCCTCTTGACATACATATCCTCGAGAAACCTGTTTAGCAACAAAATCACACCCCTTCACTGTTGAGGTCCCTAAATGTCAGAAAGTTTTCTACTCTAATAGTTTCTTTCCTCGAACAGCTAGACTTTGGAATTCCCTTCCTGCTACCTGCTTCCCAAACTGTACTGATATGCAGAAGTTCAAGTGTAAAGCAAACCAACATCTTAATCTTTCCTAGGCATGGTTCCAAATAGTAGTCTCTTACGTCCAAGTAGCAATATGCCTTGTTTGGGGTGATTGTAAGTAAAAAAAGAAAAAAGAAAAGAAAAAAGAAAAGAAAGAAAAAATATAGTTCCATGGATTTGTGTTTCAAAGTGACGCATTACAGCCACGTTTCCTACAGGTTTGCATGGGTGACCGGTGACAAAATCAAATTGTTCCTGAAACGAAGAAATTCCTGCCGTATAGATTCTTCTGTTTACGTAATGAGCGACTTGATTTAGATGGTCACTACATATATATATATATATATATAAATATATAAATGTATGCATATATAAATGTGTGTGTGTGTGCGCGCGCGCACGTACTGCTGATACCAAGATACATACATGGGATAATAACAACAGGATAAATTTCAAACCCATATAACTTTGGAAATATTGATATTTTTATAAGAAAATGTTTTCAAATTCAATAAAGCTAATAAATAAACTTGTAATTAAAAAAAAAAAGGTGAAAGGGAGATTATAACAAATATCTTCAACATTTTTTGATGATGTAAATTTCCATTAAATTTCCGTTTGTTATATTTTTTCATTCCCATATTTGTCTGCTTTGGACTTTTTTCTCCGCCAGACAACACTGTCTTTGATATTTCCCAGTGCAACCAAACGGAAAACGATCTTCACTCAAAACGATTTAACCTACCCACCCAAATATATTACACAAGATTATAAAATATTAGACTTTTCCATAATGCAATAAAAAGTCTAATTTGCATTAAAATATGCTTGTACAGGATTCCTTCCAAAAGTAAAGATTCCTATTTTTTTAACTCAAAAAGTCGGAGAGCTACAGAGACGGGAGTGGTATTATTCTGCCAGGAATTCAATGAGGCATCTCAGCTTTTGACGCACGTTCCATAACAGAGTTTGCTTTCTTAAGAGTCTCACACCGTCAACATCTGCAGTAAAGAGATTAAACTTTTAGGTCATGAATGTATGATTTCAGTCATCATAACAATGCAATTTGCAATCTCCTCTGATCCATTTGGGCGGAATAAAAAATAGGATGCATTACTTGTGGAACATCGCTTGTGTGTGTGTGTGCGCCGATTGTAGACATGCATCTACTTGTATGTGTGTATGCGCCGATTGTACACATGCATCTACTTGTATGTGTGTATGCGCCGATTGTACACATGCACCTACTTGTATGTGTGTGCACCGATTGTACACATGCATCTAATTGTATGTGTGTGTGCACCGATTGTACACATGCATCTACTTGTATGTGTGTGTGCGCCGATTGTACACATGCATCTACTTGTATGTGTGTATGCGCCGATTGTACACATGCATCTACTTGTATGTGTGTGTGCACCGATTGTACACATGCACCTACTTGTATGTGTGTGTGCACCGATTGTACACATGCATCTAATTGTATGTGTGTGTGCGCCGATTGTACACATGCATCTACTTGTATGTGTGTGTGCGCCGATTGTACACATGCATCTACTTGTATGTGTGTGTGCGCCGATTGTACACATGCATCTACTTGTATGTGTGTGTGCGCCGATTGTACACATGCATCTACTTGTATGTGTGTGTGCGCCGATTGTACACATGCATCTACTTGTATGTGTGTGTGCGCTGATTGTACACATGCATCTACTTGTATGTGTGTGTGCGCCGATTGTACACATGCATCTACTTGTATGTGTGTGTGCGCCGATTGTACACATGCATCTACTTGTATGTGTGTGTGCACCGATTGTACACATGCATCTAATTGTATGTGTGTGTGCGCCGATTGTACACATGCATCTACTTTTATGTGTGTGTGCGCCGATTGTACACATGCATCTACTTGTATGTGTGTGTGCGCCGATTGTACACATGCATCTACTTGTATGTGTGTGTGCGCCGATTGTACACATGCATCTACTTGTATGTGTGTGTGCGCCGATTGTACACATGCATCTACTTGTATGTGTGTGTGCGCCGATTGTACACATGCATCTACTTGTATGTGTGTGTGCGCCGATTGTACACATGCATCTACTTGTATGTGTGTGTGCGCCGATTGTACACATGCATCTACTTGTATGTGTGTGTGCACCGATTGTACACATGCATCTAATTGTATGTGTGTGTGCGCCGATTGTACACATGCATCTACTTGTATGTGTGTGTGCGCCGATTGTACACATGCATCTACTTGTATGTGTGTGTGCGCCGATTGTACACATGCATCTAATTGTATGTGTGTGTGCGCCGATTGTACACATGCATCTAATTGTATGTGTGTGTGCGCCGATTGTACACATGCATCTACTTGTATGTGTGTGTGCGCCGATTGTACACATGCATCTACTTGTATGTGTGTGTGCGCCGATTGTACACATGCATCTACTTGTATGTGTGTGTGCGCCGATTGTACACATGCATCTACTTGTATGTGTGTGTGCGCCGATTGTACACATGCATCTACTTGTATGTGTGTGTGCGCCGATTGTACACATGCATCTACTTGTATGTGTGTGTGCGCCGATTGTACACATGCATCTACTTGTATGTGTGTGTGCACCGATTGTACACATTCATCTAATTGTATGTGTGTGTGCGCCGATTGTACACATGCATCTACTTGTATGTGTGTGTGCGCCGATTGTACACATGCATCTACTTGTATGTGTGTGTGCGCCGATTGTACACATGCATCTAATTGTATGTGTGTGTGCGCCGATTGTACACATGCATCTAATTGTATGTGTGTGTGCGCCGATTGTACACATGCATCTACTTGTATGTGTGTGTGCGCCGATTGTACACATGCATCTACTTGTATGTGTGTGTGCGCCGATTGTACACATGCATCTACTTGTATGTGTGTGTGCGCCGATTGTACACATGCATCTACTTGTATGTGTGTGTGCGCCGATTGTACACATGCATCTACTTGTATGTGTGTGTGCGCCGATTGTACACATGCATCTAATTGTATGTGTGTGTGCGCCGATTGTACACATGCATCTAATTGTATGTGTGTGTGCGCCGATTGTACACATGCATCTACTTGTATGTGTGTGTGCGCCGATTGTACACATGCATCTACTTGTATGTGTGTGTGCGCCGATTGTACACATGCATCTACTTGTATGTGTGTGTGCGCCGATTGTACACATGCATCTACTTGTATGTGTGTGTGCGCCGATTGTACACATGCATCTACTTGTATGTGTGTGTGCGCCGATTGTACACATGCATCTACTTGTATGTGTGTGTGCGCCGATTGTACACATGCATCTACTTGTATGTGTGTGTGCGACGATTGTACACATGCATCTACTTGTATGTGTGTGTGCGCCGATTGTACACATGCATCTACTTGTATGTGTGTGTGCGCCGATTGTACACATGCATCTACTCGTATGTGTGTGTGCGCCGATTGTACACATGCATCTAATTGTATGTGTGTGTGCGCCGATTGTACACATGCATCTACTTGTATGTGTGTGTGCGCCGATTGTACACATGCATCTAATTGTATGTGTGTGTGCGCCGATTGTACACATGCATCTACTTGTATGTGTGTGTGCGCCGATTGTACACATGCATCTAATTGTATGTGTGTGTGCGCCGATTGTACACATGCATCTACTTGTATGTGTGTGTGCGCCGATTGTACACATGCATCTACTTGTATGTGTGTGTGCGCCGATTGTACACATGCATCTACTTGTATGTGTGTGTGCGCCGATTGTACACATGCATCTACTTGTATGTGTGTGTGCGCCGATTGTACACATGCATCTACTTGTATGTGTGTGTGCGCCGATTGTACACATGCATCTACTTGTATGTGTGTGTGCGCCGATTGTACACATGCATCTACTTGTATGTGTGTGTGCGCCGATTGTACACATGCATCTACTTGTATGTGTGTGTGCGCCGATTGTACACATGCATCTACTTGTATGTGTGTGTGCGCCGATTGTACACATGCATCTACTTGTATGTGTGTGTGCGCCGATTGTACACATGCATCTACTTGTATGTGTGTGTGCGCCGATTGTACACATGCATCTACTTGTATGTGTGTGTGCGCCGATTGTACACATGCATCTACTTGTATGTGTGTGTGCGCCGATTGTACACATGCATCTACTTGTATGTGTGTGTGCGCCGATTGTACACATGCATCTACTTGTATGTGTGTGTGCGCCAATTGTACACATGCATCTACTTGTATGTGTGTGTGCGCCGATTGTACACATGCATCTACTTGTATGTGTGTGTGCGCCAATTGTACACATGCATCTACTTGTATGTGTGTGTGCGCCGATTGTACACATGCATCTACTTGTATGTGTGTATGCGCCGATTGTACACATGCATCTACTTGTATGTGTGTGTGCACCGATTGTACACATGCATCTACTTGTATGTGTGTGTGCACCGATTGTACACATGCATCTACTTGTATGTGTGTGTGCACCGATTGTACACATGCATCTACTTGTATGTGTGTGTGCACCGATTGTACACATGCATCTACTTGTATGTGTGTGTGCACCGATTGTACACATGCATCTACTTGTATGTGTGTGTGCGCCGATTGTACACATGCATCTAATTGTATGTGTGTGTGCGCGCCGATCGTACACATGCATCTACTTGTATGTGTGTGTGCGCCGATCGTACACATGCATCTACTTGTATGTGTGTGTGCGCCGATTGTACACATGCATCTACTTGTATGTGTGTGTGCACCGATTGTACACATGCATCTACTTGTATGTGTGTGTGCGCCGATTGTACACATGCATCTACTTGTATGTGTGTGTGCACCGATTGTACACATGCATCTACTTGTATGTGTGTGTGCACCGATTGTACACATGCATCTACTTGTATGTGTGTGTGCACCGATTGTACACATGCATCTACTTGTATGTGTGTGTGCGCCGATTGTACACATGCATCTACTTGTATGTGTGTGTGCACCGATTGTACACATGCATCTACTTGTATGTGTGTGTGCACCGATTGTACACATGCATCTACTTGTATGTGTGTGTGCGCCGATTGTACACATGCATCTACTTGTATGTGTGTGTGCGCCGATTGTACACATGCATCTACTTGTATGTGTGTGTGCACCGATTGTACACATGCATCTACTTGTATGTGTGTGTGCACCGATTGTACACATGCATCTACTTGTATGTGTGTGTGCACCGATTGTACACATGCATCTACTTGTATGTGTGTGTGCACCGATTGTACACATGCATCTACTTGTATGTGTGTGTGCACCGATTGTACACATGCATCTACATTACCGAATCAAATTATCGTCAATGGTTGGTGTGATTATCGATGTTTATTCAGTGTTACTCACATCTCAGTTGCCACACTGAAATCGACGAACCCTTCTCCTAGTTCTGCTGACATCATCTGCATCGGCTTCATAAACGTTCAATAGCTGCTGGTGAATGTTGACACACCAGTTCTCGTTAGATCACCAAAGTTAAGCAAAGCTGAGTCTGGTCAGTATCAGATGGGTAACCAATTCTAGGTGCTGTATGTAGGAGGATATCGACACCTCCCTGCAAGAATTGCAAAAACCTAATGTCGTCATCTCCCCTAAATGGCGATATACATGCGACTGGGAACCGCTTGTGAATTTTATATTTCCATGAAACTTCCTCCTTTGGAGGAAGCCGGTTACACCTGCATAGGGTTAGTGCCGTTTCTATTCCAAGATTTATTGATTCAATTTTTTTGCATAGTGGAATTCAATGATGCATCTTTGCTTCTGACGCACGCCCATAACAGGAATTGCTTTCTTATGGTCTCACATCGTTAATATCTGCAACAAAGAGATAAAACTTTTAGGTCATGAATGCATAAGTTCAGTCATCATAACAATGGAATTAGCAATCCCCATTGATCTATTCGGGCGGAATAAAAAAAAATAAAAGGGAGGCATATAATTTTGGAACGCATCTCGTCTTTCCTTATTTCACATTTTTCTGGAGCCGGTAATGATTATTTCCTTCCGTTTCAGTTTTGTTCAACCATGACAGTTTTCTAAAAAAGTGTCGACGGGACAAAATTTCCCACAAAATTTGAAAACAAGGTGAAACCGTTTTGCTGGTTTTATTAAATAAAATGTCAAATGTTTTTAAAATTGCTTTTCACAACAACAAAAAAAAAAGGGAATCAAGATGTGGTTTTTAACTTGAAAAACATTGTTATTGCTCATTTTACACTTGGTTAACAACGACGTGTGTTGTTTTGGGGGGGAACAACGCTTTTTCTCATGTCCTATTTTAAACGTCTGCAAAAAGCCAACACTGCTAAAAAGATTATCATTATTTGTAGACTAATACGTTTTTTTTTCAGCAGTTGCCCTTTTTATTGTTTACTCGGCAATTATTTATTCATGAAAATCATGCCTTTTTTTCGTTATGGAAGACTGTAATATCTTACAAGTTCATACGTTTTTCCAGTTCTACTGGACACAGTCCCAGTCTAAAAATATCAAACGAGCAGTAACAATGGAATACACTCACCCTATGTGGGTCGAACCGGTTTTTTCCTTAAATGGGAGTTTCATAGGAATATCAAATTCACAAGCGGTCTCCAGTTGCTTCTATATCTCTGTCAGGTGAGATGAGGTTTTGCAGTTTTTGCAGGGAGATGTCGACATCCACCTTCCGCCTGGTATTCCCAAATGGTCACCCATCTGGTACTGTCGAGACTCAACATTGCTTAACTTCAATTGTCTAACGATAACCAACATGATTATGCCATATACACTTTAAATGAGCTCTTCTAGTTCTTTTCACTTGTTTGTTTTTCATACTTGTTTTCTCTTTGTTTTTCTTCTGCTGTAAACTATTAGTATTATTATGTTAGAAATTATCAATATAGGTTTATAACTGTGATCATGTTTTAACAGTGAAAATTGTAAGAGTTATCTCCCTTGGACCGTGTGAAGGGTTTAGTTTCCTTTCTTTATACTTTGATGATCTGTACTTTGGATGATACGTATATAAACGAGTGAGTGGCCATTTCTCTCTCTCTCTCTCTCTTCGTCTCACAATCTAAATAAAAGCAGACGCGTCTCTCTACGTGTCTGTGTTGAACAAAAAACGTTAATTTTCTTAGTGTGGATGTCGGTTGCTTTCTACAGTTTGAATCCTATTTAAAACAAACAAGGTACGTTTTATTTGATTCTTAACCTTAATAATTAGCCATCATATTATACAGGGAAAGTGTTCACATAAAGAAACGTTATAGATTATTTGGTCCATCTCTAGCTATAAAATTCTGATTTGCATAAATGTACCAAGGTCATTCCAAAAGTAAAGGTCAGCTATTTTTTTTTAACTCAAAACGTAAAATTTTGAAGAACTACGAAGACAGGAGTGGTACCATTAAAATGAGCAACCTTTTAGATTCCAGAATTTATTTTTCTACTTAGTCACCATATTCTCAATGTCCTTTTACCAGTGATAAACTATGCCTTAATTGTAAATGTCTGGAGCATGCTTTGTCACTCAATTCTATGTCACAACTCTGAAATCAGCAAATGCAACTCCTAACTATGCTGAAATCAACTGCATTGGCTTAATAAACATTGAAAAGGCACCAGTGAATGTTGATCGGTTCAATGTGTTCTGCATGAGGAATTCAATGACCCATCTCTGCTTCTGACGCACGTCCCTGACAGATGTTACTTTGTTAGTGTCTCACACCATCAATACCTGCAATACATGGATGAAACTTTCAGGTCATGAATGCATACGTTCAGTCATCATAACAATGCAATTTACAATCTCTTCTGATCTATTATATAAAATAAAAATTTATTTATAAAAAATAGGAGGCATTACTTTTTGAACATTGCTTTGCAGTATCAAAAATCTTTAACTTTTCCATGCCATGTTCCAAAGAGAAGGGGAAAGCTTTCTATCTTCGCCAAGATTATAAGAGAAAGTGACTTTGTCTCCTTTGATGTTTGTCTATGAGCCAAGTGCAGTATCTGTTCTGATACTTCACTTCATCTTTTCTCTCCCCAATCAGTGAAAGAGAAATCCTTCTAAACTGAGACCATTCAAATTTTTATCGCAATCCAGGGATCTGTTTTATTTGGTTTATTGGAGTTTTGCTAGATTAAAAACTGGCATACTGTCTAGCTTTGCGCTTACGGTACCTATTCTCAAGTTACTGACTAGTTTCAACATTTCTTAACTTCGATGATCTTGTCTAAGCTGATGTTTTAAACTGTAATAATATTGTAATAGTAAGGGCGACGTTGTACTACAATTTATTGCTGAGTTCTATTCAAAAACTAAAATGGCTGCTCCCATCTTATATAATCTTAAGGAGCAGATAACTCCCTCAGTACTTTTTTATGTCAAGAGCAGATAACTCCCTCAGTACTTTTTATATTGAGGGCAGATAACTCCCTCAATACTTTTGTCTTGGGGGCAGATGACTGTCCAGTACAGGAGTAGATAACTCTTTTACTGATACAAGTATGAATTTGTTTTTCCTCTTTTTAGTTATCGTTGAAATTGTAGAGTAAGATAGACTCTGAAACAATTGTGAAATGACTGGGAAAAGGAAAACTTCTCTGCTTATCCCAGCATTGTCTCAAGTTGTCACAGATATTTTCTAGATTCAGAAGAAGTGCAGTTGGGGATCATTCAATTATTGTTTGATTATAACTTTTCAGGTAATTTGATTTTTTAAATATGTTTCTTTTTATCTAGCAGGTTCATTCAAAAGTTTTTGCCAGTTTGTAGAAGTGTTACGTAGTTGGTCCGGCCTGAACGATTATTATTATGATTGTTATAGGTATTTGTAAAAATAGAAACAGAAAAAATGTTATCAAGGCGAAAAGTATTTTTAGGATAAAAATATTTATGTCAGAAAAGAAAAGGAATATTTGTTTTCATAACACAAACAAGACTGATAGGTAGATAAACAAGTATTGTGACAAAGGTGGATCATCCGATTTGTGTCTTTGGTCACGTGAAGTTAATGACGTAATGAGAGACTCATAGAAATTAATAAAGAGTTGGCAGCTAGAGAAGAAACGTTAGTCAGAGAGAGAGAGAGAGAGAGAGGGGGGGGGATATGTTCCACTGACCGAAATGGCTCTGAATAGGGGAGACTGTCGGTAAAATGTCGACAGTAAAAATCTAAGACCAGCATGCAGCTTTACAATGGGGAAACATCGATAAATAAAGCTGCTGTAAATACAGGCTTTTCCAAGTATATATCAAATCAAGATCAACCCAGAGAGATAAGGTTTCTTTATTGTCTGATGTTAACTCGCCCCCAGAGAATTGTTATCCGTTCGCTTTTATTATATGTCCTGTTCATACTCTCATCATAAAACGATCAAATATATCGACATGTAACACAACATGTAATAATATATGTACTAGATGATAATAGGTCCACTCGTAACTATATACACATTATAAATATTCAATAGATACGTAAATACATGAACGTTTATGTTTACAAGTAAACTGTTATACACACGCGTTTATATAGCTCCCCTTAAAATACAACAGAAGGGTCGTCTTAAAACATTGCAGTTTATTTTATGCATATTGGTATTGCTTAAACATATCACGAGGATTAATTTATAACTTTTTCTTTCAGATTATTAAAACATCATCCATGTTTTTCCGTGCATTCATGTTGACTCAAAAACGATTTTCTTTAGTTAACAGGAAAGGAATCATCTTCTATTATGGCAATGCTCCTTCTCACACAGCATTATTGGCCAAATTCTTCTAAGAGAATTTTGTTGAGAAATCTTGCCTCATTCTTTATATTCTCCTAAACTAGCTCCCTCTGATTATTATTTATTTCGAGGATTACAAAATCACGAAATTAAATATGAGTAAAATTCATATTTCATATCAAAACCTATATCATTTTAAAAGCGAGAAATTTATAAACTCGTTGACAGATGGAATCAAGTTATATGTTATAAGTATACATTTGCAAAATAGTTTTTCATTTCCAAAATGAAATTTTAAATTGGCAAAAACTTTTGCGCCTTGCTAAAAAAATTTCTCTGCCCGTGTGTAAGATAGAAATTTCTTTTGTTGTCTTAATAAATTTCTTTGGCTGTGTAAATAAATATTGAAACTAAACTAACGTTACAATTTGTACATTTTCAGATTTATGGAATCGATGAAAAAGGGTTTGCTTTCCAAAGGATAACACCAACAGCCATCAGCTCCCAGATTCCCACAATTCCCGATGTCTACATGCCGCCGGTTACAAAAGGATTTTATGGAAAGACAGCCGTTCTTACTTGTGAAGTCGTGAGCCTTGTGCCTTATCATGTGCAGTGGTTTAGAGATGGAGTCGAATTGGGAAGTCGCAGCTATTTTAGGTTTGTATATAATTCAAAACAACATGACACACACGTTTACATAGATCAATTGGCGCCTTTGTTTAGTTACAAGATAATATATATATATATATATATATATATATATATATATATATATATATATATATATATATATATATATATATATATATATATGCATGTAAAAAGAAAGATATTTTTATCTACCTAATATACGGCATAATCACATTGACACATCGATTCTCGTTAGATTACAGAAATTAACCATTAAGTCTCAAAGTACTAAATTTTTTACTATTGAGTTGGGTTAAAATACACTAACTGAAAGAAGAAAGTTATTTAATTTATTTAGAAAGCGAAATATTGACTCTCCCGTAAATAGGACACTGGGTACATTTCAGAAATCAAAAGGCTTTACATTCAAGATCAAATTTAGAAATGAAAATATTGACTCTTCTATGAATAGGCCATGGTATACGTGTTATATATTTTAGAAATGAAAATATTGACTCTTCTATGAATAGGCCATGGTATACGTGTTATATATTTTAGAAATGAAAATATTGACTCTTCTATGAATAGGCCATGGTATACGTGTTATATATTTTAGAAATGAAAATATTGACTCTTCTATGAATAGGCCATGGTATACGTGTTATATATTTTAGAAATCAAGATCAAAGTTACGCATTATATTAAAGAACAAAGCAGTTCACACAAAACTTGACAAAAAGTTAGCGGCTTCCATTGCAAAACTTATTTTCGCAACAACATCGAACAAATAGAATTTTAGCAAATTTTACAAGATTTTTTTAGAGGATTCAAACAACTTTGAGAGAGCAGTTGATCAATGTAGATCAATTTTATAATTTCTTCACAGTAATTATGTAGTAATTATATTATTATAGATTTCAAAAATTATTTGCTGTTCTTTTTAATTATGTAGTAAGAAGTTCCAGTATAGATTATCTTATAGACTTAAAAAAATATATATTTATACGACAGTATGACCTAATGGGTTATAAACTTATGAAACAGTAAAAGAAATTCGATAAATATATGTA
>NC_136507.1:105685706-105728206 GCF_053919585.1 Euprymna scolopes
AGAAACCACAAGTAGTGTAAAGTGTATAAATATAATATGTATTTATCATAAAGAATACAGGAGCCATTAAAGTGGTATGAGAGGAACGTGTTCGTAACATGTGGTTAAACATGGTATGAATGTCTCCCCCCTAGTCTCTGAGACCAGTGATATTCATAGGATTGGTTGATTCCACTTAGTTCTCAAAATAGGGGTGATTTGTACCCCACAACAGTAAGCTATGAAGATAGAAAGTTCTCCTCAGCTATGAGTAAAAAAGAAATTTGTGTTCAATTAATGGTATACTGTAGATTGGTTGGTTGTTTTTGTTTTACGGTATATCAACCTTTTTCAGGTTATTTAATGCCGAATCTAGTTATTTTGAGGAACGATTTTTTAATGGAGTACATTTGTTTTTTAAGTTGGTTTCTATTTAACCCATAATTGAGACCCTAAGAGGTACTACCACTCCGGGTCAGAGTGGACCTGGGCGCAATGGCAATTAAAGGGTGGCTCCACACTCCCCAAGGTCCGCAAGCTGGAGCCTCACCATCGGATATAGTTTTAGGTCATATCCAGGACCGTATACTGTAGAGCAATTAGAATAGTTATTCTACTGTGGGATTCAATACTTTAAATAAACAAGTTATATAAATAATTTTTTATTAACTGATCTACGTGTCTATGTTACGTTACATGGATAGATATATGTGCTACAGAATGTGTTACAGAATGTGTGTGCGACTACAGATACCTACCAATATTATTTAGTTAATAATGAAGACAAAGAAAAGAAGTCTCACTTTAACATTTAATAAACAACTTTATTTGTCATCTCCGTTAGTAGCGTGTGTGTGAGGGAAACAGGTTAGGAGAGTTCAGTATTTGTGTGCGCTTGTATTTATAGTAGTCGTGAAAAGAGTTTCTGATGTGGCGACAAAGATTAGATATAAGTCAGGCCTGTTGAAAGTAAAAGAAAGTGTTTAATGATAGTAGTGATGGGACAAAAGGGTTAGTGTTTCATGGTAGGAAAGAGTACGTGTGTGAATTGCACGTGGAAACAAGTTTTGATAATAGCCATGTTGGCTTGTGGTACTCACGTTAGGCCTGGGACCAAACGCCCCAAGTGAGGTCTGCTGCCAGGCAGAGCAAGAAGGAAAGAGGAGGAAGAGTTTCTTGATTTCCCCTTTTATGTACCTGGTCAGGTGATTGAGAGCTGGCTTGTGATTGAACAAGCCAGGGAGAAAATGGATTTCAAATATCGAGTCGCAAGAATTAACTCCTGCTATTGTGCTTGCTGCAAGTTCGTCTGCTACAATTATGTTGTCACGACATAGTTATTCAGTTTTTTTTTTTTACTTATTGTGTGACGTGACATCTCTGATGTTAAAATTAGATTCTCTCTCCCCTTTTTTTTATTGATGAAGACATCACATCCCAATATTTGTGGGTCAGATTTAACTACTGCTGTTGCTTGGTTTTATTTTATGAAGTAACGAACATATACAACTAAAATCAGCACACACACACACACATATACAGGATGACCCAAAGAAAACGGGCCTCAACTCTAATTAGGCCCCGTTTCTTAGTGTTTTGTCTGAATGAAATGAAACTTTGGTCATAAGTAGTTTATTATATTCAAAACATCACATCAAAACAATAGGGTCTTTGGCCTTTTTTTTCTGTTGACTGTAAAATGCTCAGAAAAAACAATTGAATGTCCTCTGTTTTTTTGGGGGTCACCCTATATATATATATATATATATATATATATATATATATATATAGTCAGCCACATACAGTACTGTTTCGCTGTATCAAAGCTCATCAGTGCGGCTAGAGAGACAACTACCTCAAGCCAAGATCGAAACCCGACCGCCCGTACGACAGTCAAGGCTTCTAACCATTACGCTAATTGGCTGCTGCTGTATGGGCAGTGAATTAACGATGTCTTTCCATCGTCCGAATACCTAAGCTCAATTTGTTTATATGAAGAGCATCGCTTAATATGCTAATGGTAATTTGTATATCACTTCCCAATATGCTCAACCCAATATATATATATATATATATATATATATATATATATATATATATATATATATATATATACACATTAAAGTTAATTTTCCATCGTTTATACTAAATGATAAAATGATAAATATTTATTGATTTTGAACAATAAAACTAAAATCAATATATTTTACAATAAATGTATTATTTACGTTTGAATATATGCACATGTTACATGCGTTTTTGCAGTCATCTGAAAATTAAAAAAAAATCAACAACTCTATAAATAAATATTTAGAAGTTTTAAAAGAATCAGTATCAGTAATTGTATCGGAATCAGGAAAAATATTGAAATCGTCCCATCACTAGTAAATATGAACTTGTATCATTATATCATCTGCTCTTTTCTCCATAACATGTCACCTTTTTTATTCCAGTGACTCAAGCAATGCAACCTATAAAATACCTCAAGCGATGCCTCAACACGAAGGACGATATATGTGCGAAGCACACAACAGTGCTGGACCAAGCAGTGTACACACAATATTGGACATAAGTGGTACGTAACGTATATATATATATATATATATATATATATATATATATATATATATATATATATATATATAATTCCTTCTCATTTTTTCATTATAAGCTACAAATATTCCACACTAGTTCAGTTTAATTTTGTGAAAGTTTTTTTTTAACAAAGGAGTCACTACTTATCAAGGTCCGGAGGCCACTCGAGGATAAGGGTTAATGAGTGTACAGTAGGCAATTGGAAAATGTTGTAGCAATCGTTGTGGAAATTTGATTAACTGGATTATTTAAGGGGAACAGCTCATCAAGAACTTTTGCAGAGTGTTATTAGAAGAGTCTATCAGACATGTGTAGTCATTGTGATGGTGTATACAAATGAAATAAGTGATGGTTGAGGACATGCGTGGCATGACGAGAAATGTTATGAGAATGATGTGGGATGTGAGTTTTAAAAAAGAGGTCCGATCTAATAACACCAGTAGAAGATGAAATCTGAACAGTATATGAACAGGTGTTCAAAACAGGAGACTTTGATGGTATGGTCACATTGATAGAATAGATAAGGGTACATTGGTTAGTAAATATAAAACAATTGTGCTAGTCAGTTGTGAATGAGAAGTGATAAGAATATATTTGTGAGAAAGAAGGATAAAAGCCTGGGCGGAGATAGATTAGTTTAGAAGTTAATTTCTAAAAGATATTTAACACATGCGAACATGTAAAACAGATGTTAAACCAAATATTATGGTGATGATGATAATGATGATGCCAACAATGATGATGATGATGATGATGATGATGATGATGATGATGATGATGACGTCAACAATGATGATAATGATAATGATGATGATGACCATGATTATTATGATGATGACGATGATGATGATGACGATTATGGTGATGACGACGACGATAACGATGATGATGATGATGATGATGATGGTGACAACGATTATGATGATGGCGATGATGATGGTGATGACAACGACGATGATAACAATGGTGGTGGTGATGATGATGATGATGATGATGATGATCGTGAAGTGATTGCATAGACCAGGCACAAATATTCTCAACAATGGTCACCCATCTAGGTTCTGAACAGGCTCAAGGTCAACTTCTTATTTAGCTAGGATGACTAAGTGTGTTGTCCTGCTGCTGTCTTGTGGTTTTGTTTTGTAGAGACGCAAGAAGATACCTTTTACATAAACTAATGGATCGTTGGATTTTGTCTGCAGTCACTGCCATCTTCATTCTTCTGTGCCCGGCCGTAAACTTGTTGTATTGGCATTTATTTAAATGAGAGTTGCTGCATAACCCCATTTACACAAAATTTTATCAAAGATACAACTTTTTATGGTTTGCTATAGTTTGAAAGTATACAACATAATCACGTTGACACAGCGGTTCCCACCAGATCGCCGAAGTTAAGCAACGATGAGCCTGGCTAATACCAGATGACTGGACACCACTTGTATGAATTGATGATGATGATGATGATGATGATGATGATGATGATGATGATGATGATGTCAAGTTTAAACGAAAGCAGAATTTTCTTATAATTCTTTTATTTTTAATTTTAGAACCTGCTCCGCAAGTGAGTATCACCGCTAATACGTCTGCAATACCAGGACGAGAAAAAGTTCTACAATGCCTTGTCTACAGTACGGTGCCAGATTATAATATCACGTGGTACAGGGAAGATGCACCTGTGAAACTCATGTTTGATCCAGATGTTACCATTTTTAGAAATGGAACCTTGCTCATCAGGTAAGAATTTAATTCTAATCTATATTTAATATGCCAAAAGAATTAAAGTTAGAAGTTCGGGGGGGGGATTGTGTGTAAAAATCGCTTCAGACAAAACATGAAGCCACTTGATGTAAGGAGCTCAAAACAAAACTATTACTTCAAGGTCAAAAATTAACCAACGAAGTATTAGATGGATAAGTTCCGACCCAGAAAGCAGCAATTTTTCCCCTTTATCAGAAACATCGCTCATAGAATGTGAGGACCAAAAAACAAAACAAGATTTAAAAAAAAAACCCAAGGTTCACTTTCTATTCTCTTTTTCATTCATCCAGATTAAAACAACAGCGATGACCGATTGTTGGATACTATAACTACCGGGCTGTGCCGAATTGTTCAGGGCAGCAAGCGGGACAGGCATAAAATGCAATATGTTCGATGTTGTTGAGATGTGAAATGTTCTGATGGCAGAGGAATGTTGTCGGAAGATGAATATTTAAAACAATAAAGCATTACAAGATATTTATACTAATAAAAGATTTGGAATTTAAAAAAGCCAGTTAAATATTTAGCAAAGCAATAAAATTACATTTAACCAAAAATAATAATACTGACCTGGTTATGTGACATGGTAGCTTAAAAAGAAACGAGATTATGATATATTACCATTTACAGTCGAAAAGTTTGTTACTGAGTCAGTCAGTTGGTCAGCAGATAACGGTTCAGCTGAGTCATTGAAGTTGTTGGCTCAGAAGAGATATTTGTCTCTGCACTTCATGGAAGCATCCAGTGGACACAATTGAGAAGATGTAGAAAAAAAAGAGAAACGCAGCAAACTCCAAGGGAAGTGTGAACAAAGTTATATATAAATCATAATCTGGTGTAAAGTGTTTTATTTGAAGAAAAACGTCTTCATTTATAGCATGACAGCCACGAGAAAAGAAGGAAGTGAAATAAAGTATCTTTGTCTGGTGTGCCACGCAGATGAGGAATATTATATGTTTATTATAGAACTTTCTCTCTCATATATATATATATATATATATATATATATATATATATATATATATATATATATATGTGTATATATATTGTATTTTTTAATAACTTATGATAAAAGGTATACACTAGTATATATATATATATATATATATATATATATATATATATATATACTAGTGTATACCTTTTATCACAAGTGATTAAAAGATTGTATTTTTTAATCACTTATGATAAAAGGTATACACTAGTATATATATATATATATACTAGTGTATACCTTTTATCATAAGTGATTAAAAAATACAAAAGATGCTTTGCCAGTGCTCACATTCACTATTGAGATGTCCACGTATTACTAAGATATTCACATGAAACCATTTATGTCTATTTATTAAAATTCTTTTCATGTATGAATTATTATTATCATGTTTTGAATTTTTTTAGATGAGAATTTATAATTTGAATTATTTGGATTATTCAGACTAATATATGGAATTTCTATCGAAACTCTTTATTTAATCAACAGAGATAGCATGTTCTTATTCTATCAGCCATGTCTGGATAAATGTCTTACGACTTCTACCATACCTGCTGCAGCTAGTACAACACTAAGAATAGTCAATTTATGGGATTCCTGACAGTTTCAGTTCTCTTGGATTCATGGAAGGAAGGTATTTGATGGCTTGCACACACGCAAATGCATTCCATGTGAAGAATGCAGATCTGTCTGTTGTAAAGCATTATTTGACCCAGAGATGTGTGGGTGGGGGATATTGATCAAAAGAAACATGAAGCAATAGACAATGGGAGGTATAACCATTCCAATGGGAAAAGAATGCTTATATAAATCATGACAAAGAGAAAGTGGGACAGTGAGAGAGAGAGAGAGAGAGAGAGAGAGAGAGAGAGAGAGAGAATAAACTTGACATTTCTTCACCAGCAACATCTATACCAATACCACGCGCCAGCAAAGATATCAAAACACCAGGAATGATTTCAAAGCTGATTATCGGTGTGAAATAAAAACAAAATATTATTTTATAGATCAGCTGTGTTGTGGTTTACTCGCTGTCAGTGTGTATATATCTTGGACCAGCGACAAAAGTAGATATTAACAATTATATAGACTGAACAAATGCATTTTGAACAAGCGACCGCATCGAATACATAACACATGTTCTTTTTTTTAAGTGTTTTGTTTGTTTCTATTTCAAATTACTTGTAGCTTGCTAGCATTTATTATTTTACTCACTAGGTGTTTTCACACAAGTTATTATCAGTGATTACTCACTGACAATAACCAACAGTTTCCCTGGAATCTGAGTGACAATCTCTTCGGATTTTCTAGCATTCACCGCCTCTTTCCACTATAACCTTTGCAAATTATTTTTTGTTCTCACAATAGCCATTTACTATTGATTTATTACTAGCAACGACGGTTGGTATTCTCTGAAATTAAAGTGACAACAAGCCTCCCAAAGGTTTCAGTACTCTTGAACCATTCCAGTGGAGGTATGGTTGGTGCTCTCTCTCTCTCTTTCATCCTTGATTTTTTAAAACCGTTTTGTGAGGCATCAATCCATGTTGATGTCAATACATACATATGTCCTTTTTGTTTTTGTTTTTTTCTTTCTATCTGAGACTGATGAGCATTTCGTATTCTCAATAGCAACATACAGAGCAGAATGTTGGGCCTTGTAAAAATTGTGGTGTTATTGTAGACTTCTTCATGTAAGCTGGGTGGACAAACGTACAAATGAATTGGTTCTGGAAAAGATTGGACATGCCGAAAACTGCTGGACAACATCAATGACAGGAAATTGCGATTTTTGGGACATGCGGAACAGACGTCCTAACAAAAGATCTGCTCTTTGATACAACCCCTGGCAAAAGAGAACGTGGAAGACCAAAAACAAAAATGCCAGACAACGTGATGGACATCGCAGACATTAGGATGAGTTGCTCAGAATGGCGCAGAATCGGAGTCAATGGCGACGATTCGTGAAGAGTGCCATGGCTGGTCAGTAATAACCATTCTGTCAAAGAGAGAGAGAGAGAGAGAGAGAGATACACATTTGTTGATTATGTGGGTTGGTTTCTACATTCAAGGATTTGCCTTAATATTTTGGCTGTTTTCATCATTATCGTCCATTGTATGTTCTCAATCTTCCCTTTGATTCCAATTTCCCATAGTCTTTTTTCCCCCAGGTTTTGAGGACTGTTCATGGTGCTCATATAATTACTTGTATTATCGTAATTTTCTTAATGTTCCAGATTCTTTTTTTTTTAGTTCTCTTGCATTTGCGTTTGGGGGGGTCTCCCTGATCTTCATTCTGTGAACTTCTGTGACAATGAATTATTATTATTATTATTGTTGTTATTATTATTATTATTATTTTTATTATTATTATTATTATTATTATTTTTATTATTCACTCACTAGAAATAGTCACACAAGCCATCATCAAAGATTTCTCTTTGAGAACAAGTTGTGGAGTCTGAGTGACATATCCGGAATCAGGTTGGGGTTGCTGTTTGAGCCGATATAATGTGAAACCTATAATCGGCAATGAGGGCTGTGCATCACTGAAAATCTCACTTGAGACGTTTGTACATTTGTATTTCAGAATTATTTATTATTTGTACTCACCAGGAATTCTCACACAAGTCATCATCAGAGATTACAACAGCCGCTGGTGTTCTCTGGAGTCTAAGTGACAACAAATCTCCCCAGATTTCCAGTGTTCTCTACCTCTCTACATAATTAGCACAGATGATTTCATATTATCGCAACAATTGTTTACCTGTGATCTCTCGCTGGCAATGACCATTGGTATTCCCAAGGCCCTAATTCTCTCCACACTTTTCCAGTGAAGGTCTGGTTGGTGCTCTCCCTCCTCAGCTCTACCAGACTCTTCACAACTCTTTGGTATGGCACCATCCAATATAGATGCCACTATTTTTTTTTTCTTGAGAGGGAAGGTGTGGCTAGCTTAACATTTTGTGGTTTCGGTTTTAGTTTTATTTCTTTTGCAGTTACTGGTTAGTATTTGCAGCTTACATGGGTTGGTTTCTGTATAATTATTATTCCAGATGAATTTGCGTTATCACAGCATCCGCTTACCATTGATTTTCTGTTGGCAGCGACCATTGGTCTTCACTGGAATTTAGATGGCAATAAACTTCCCCAAGGTCCCAATCCATTTTGCACTGTGGAGGTCTGGCTAGTGCTTTCTCTTCTCCATCTTTCCACCCTCCTTGACCCATATTTAAAAAAAAAAAAACAAGGGTGGATGGCTTATATTTTTACAGTTTCAGTTTTCATGATTCCATTTGGTGTTTCTTTGCATTTTATTTCGATGGCAGTTTCTATATGTTCAGCTAGTGCCTGTGAGTCATGCGTTTTAGTCTCCGCATTCAAGGGTTTTCCTTAATATTTCAGCCGTTTTCATTATTGTTATACATTGTATCTTCTCAGCCATCCCTCTGATTCCAATCTCCCCCATTCTTTTTTCAAAGTTTATCGGCATTGTTCCTAGCGCTCCTACAGTTAGTGGTGTTATCTTGACTTTTTTTATTTTCCATATTCCTTTGAGCTCCCTAGTCAGTTCAGTGTATTTGCTCTGCTTCCCCGTTTCATTGATCTTCACTCTGTGGTCTGCTGGAACGGCAAAATCTACAATCTGGCAGGACTTTTCCTTCTTATTAACTATTATCACATCCGGTCTTTTTGCTTGGATGGGTTTATCCGATTTTGTGACTTTCATTTTCATATATTGCTGCCAGTGTGTGCTTGTTGTTGTTGTTGTTGTTGTTGTTGCTGCTGCTGCTGCTGCTGCAGCAGCAGCAGCAGCAGCATAAATATTACATTATTTCAAGTAAATACTTCTATTGCACGGCATTAATATCAATTTCCTTTTGTTTAATGTGAAGAAACATCGACAGGGATGATGAAGGATTGTACGTTTGTGCAGCTGGAAATGAGGGTGGCATATCCAAAAATACTACTTACCTCAGAGTTCAAGGTTTGTATTAATATCTTTTAATATATTTGTATATGCTAGCAGAACCCGTGGAAATTCCATGGAATGAGAAATATATTTAATCAACAAATATGTTTCGAGAAAGCTGATATTTTTGGGGGTAATGCAAAAAATTAATTTTGGACAGAAAAACCAATAACATGCAGTAAATATGAGTTTATTAACATTTCAATGAAATCAGTGTCGATTGTATTTTAAATATAAAACTTATCCACATTAGATAAATTAATAAATACTAATAAATACCCAGAAAGTAATATTATGCTACATAGTTCAATACAAATAATGAAATCACATCGTAAGACAATTTATAATTTACTCCTTCAGTCCAACACTTCTTTGTAGACAATGTTCTTTTTTTTCTATGTTTTTTTTCGAATGTATCCTTTTTTTACGTAACGTGTTTCTGACTTCTTTATTCGATGAAGAACTGCTGCACATTGAAATTACTATATATTCCTTTTTCACACTTATACACTAATGATCATATATTATCATAATGATATTCGAAAACGAGGCTACATTAAAGGAGATCACTCTCATATTGTTGTCCAAAAATTGGCTTTTTAAAACAAATTTTACGAAGTTGGCCTTTTTCGAAACAGTTTGACCTTCAAAAACTGTATTTGGCTTTTTTTGTGTTCAAATCGTAACGTAAGGAATAACTAAGAAAGGGATACGCAAGACATTTAGATAAATATTCGAAAACGATGCTACAATCAAAACGAGGTCACAAAGAAAGTAAAGGACAAGCAGAATAGAGAAACAGGGCGTGATGGATAAATTGTTGCTTGATTTCAGTAGTTCATTTTTTCTGATACAAAGGTTGTTCAAAAAGTAAGGCCTCCTAATTTTTAACTAAAAAAACTAAAATATTGAAAAACTACAAAGACGGAAGTGATACCATTTAGCTTTAACGAGTGACCTTTTGTGATCCAGAATTTATTTTTCTACATAGTCACCACCATTCTTAATGTACTCTTGCCAGCCTTTTTTAATACCTTTGTCATAAAAATCTGGAGTGTGCTCTGTCACTCACATCTCTACCATCAATCTGAAATCGAAGAACCCATCTCCTAACTCTGCTGACATAAGCTACATCTTCTTTGTAAATGTTCAATAAGTGTTCGACTTTATCAGTTTCTTTCCTTGAATTTCTTGCCTTTGGAATTCCCTCGCTTCTCGCTGTTTCTCCAACTGTACAAACATGCATGAATTTAAATGTAATGTAAACAAGCATCTCGTTGTACAACTCCCCACTTAAGATGCTTCCTATAAATCTGGCTCCTAATTTTCATTAGCGCCTTACGTCTCAGCGGTAGTCTGCTTTGTTTGAGTGGAATTTAAGTAAAACAGATAAGTAGGTAAATAAATAAATTCCTCGTGACGTCATTTCTGTTAGACGAAGCATCCTGAAAGCGATATTGACTTTAATAAACAAATAAGGAAGAATCATGGCCTTAAATTTTGTTAAATGACGATATCTATGTAATGGAATAAAGACGGTGTCGTTTTTATTTTATTTATTTTTTTTTGTTGTTGTTTATTCTTTGAATTTTCTACTTTAGCAGAAATTTATTTTGGGTTTATTAATGCCGTTTCAATACTCTATTTTTTTTTTTTATCCCCGTTCATAATTAAAATGAAAAATAATAATATGAAATAAACTGAGCATTGGATTTTGTAATTAAATGTAGAAATGTAATTGTAAATAATTAATCTATTGTGTACCTATTTACTATGCCTCCCCACGGGACAGAGTTAGACACCAGGGTCGTTTTGTGTAAGGAAAGTTGCGCTCGTGTGTCTCCAGCTAAAAGTAATCGTGAAAAATAACAACTTTTTAGTATGCAGAGATTTAGAAGGAATCGGAATCAGTAATTGTATTGGAATCGGGAATTTAATACGAAATCGGTAATTGTATCGGAATCGGTAAAAATACTGGAATTGTTCCATCCCTAATATATATATATATATATATATATATATATATATATATATATATATATATATATATATGGCAATTTAAGCTACACAGAATATTCCGCGTTTCATCCACAAATCCTAGCGTGGATGAAACGCGGAATATTCTGTGTAGCTTAAATTGCCATATATATTTTATAACTTACTACCTAGCTCTACATATGTATTGAGCACTGTTGAAATAGATACTTAAACTTACCCATAAAATTATACTTTCGTATATTAATTTATGTGATTAAATGAAGTAGTCATAATATATATATTTAAGAGTTAGATTCACACTTATTATACATATATATAATGGATAATGAGTGTGAATCAAATTCTTAAACAAAGTTTTAATATAATAAAATAAAAACTATGATTTTATAGGATTTATGAATCGATTTATGACACCACTTACATTTAGCATTTATAACAAACACAGTTATTTGATTGGATAATCATTTCTATTTATTATCCAATGAAATCGAACGTCTGTTTCCAAAAGAAATATCTGGCCATAATTAATATATAATTTATGTAAATGATTTGATTTGCAAAATTTATTTTTGAATAAAAGAGACAGAAATTTTCCATAATTAATTGGCTATTCAGAATGAAATATTGATTTTATAAGATGCAAGATATTAATGACAAACTTTGACACTTATTTTACTTTATTATATAGATTTTTAAATATTTCTTTCTTTTTTTTTTCACCATTTCCAATAAAAGAGGCTCCAAAGTCTACGGTGATTCCAGAAGTGAAGAATTTTGTCATGGGCCAGTCAGCAGATATTATCTGCTTGTCTACTGGCTATCCAGTTCCTGCAATCTATTGGTTACGGGAGGGCAAGCTCATCCTTCCCGATCAAAGAATAACGGTCCACGAAGGAAACATGACCATCAGGAACATGAACAGAAGAGACGAAGGCAGATATGAGTGTTCGGTCGTAAATTCAGCCGGAGAATACTCAGCATTTGCAACTTTAAATTACATACGTAAGTAAAACATTATTTGTTTTGATTGTTTCTTTGCAGAAAAAATTGTGTCTTTAACAGCATTTTTTGTCTAATATGTTTATGCTCAAATTACTCAACAGTTTTCAAAAACATTAGAACCCATTAAACCATTAGAACCCATTAAATCTTTAGAACCCATTAAACCATTAGAACCCATTAAATCTTTAGAACCTATTAAAACATTAGAACTCATTAAAATATTGTAACGTTACACACGTTTATACATGTATGTACGGACCCAACACGTTGTATGCAGAGTATGTCACAAGTAACAACGATAAGGAAAACTCGACTCCTTTTGTTTTCAATGGAAACTACAGCTTTTATTTACAGATACTTTCCTATCCAGCCATGTTGGTGACACGTCTATCACTCTCTAGCGTGATCCTCTCTCTAATATGCTTCTTCTCTCTGACCTACGTCCTCTTGAATGTGCTCCTTCGTCTCTGCACACACGTTCTTCTTTTTATAATCTTTTTCTTTGCTATGACGTCATCTCACACACAGCTCAGTCATTTGCATACAACTGCCATACATGCGTCCGTGCTCTGTTACAATATTAGCACCCATTAAAACAGTATGATTTTGTCTGTTGCGTGTATACCTCATTACATGTGTCTCTTTATCTGTATCTATGTATGCAATCATAATACGTCTAGTGTCTAGATATAGCCGTTTCATAATGTCTTATATGTGTGTATAACCAAACACTGACATACCTTTTTCCTGCCTCTTGGCTTCATTGCCCGTAGCTGCAAAAAAGAACTGCATGCACAAAATAACAAGTCGGAGGCTTCCTTTGATTTATTCTTCTTAGTCTTGGATGTTCTACATCTTTCTTTTGTTGATCGAGGCATCTTTATGTCTTTATTTTACACATCTTAGTGAAATCTTTACTGGGTCTGCTCTGTCCAAAATCGGAAAACAGACTGACTTGCAAGCGAGAGAAAAATATCTGCCTCTCTTTCTTTCATGATCTCCCTCTTTCTTTCTTTGCACGTTCTCTTTTACACGAATCCGAATGACCTATTTCAGGCGTTATCGTGGACTCTAGCTACAGAGTTTGACATTTGTTAGCGACTTAACCCTTGAACTCTTTCTCTACTAAACAACCTTCACAGCAAAATCATAATTTTCAACATGCCGGCATAACCCGGGATAGATTACATATCAGGAGCAAAGTGTATTATCTATTTTATATTTGTTTTAGTCTGTCTGTCTCTCCCCTTCCCTCTCTCTCCCTCTCTCTCTCCCTCTCTCTCTCTCTCTCTATTGGTTCCACTATTTCTTGGAAACTACTGGGCCGATCAGGCTGAAATTTTGTCGGGACTTTTGTGAAGTATTATGGTATCTGTTCTATGTAGCTATGGATTAGCAGGAATTAATAAGCATTAGTCACCACAGTACCACATTTACTCTAGATGTTTTATTGGAAACTACTGGAACGATCTGGCTGAAATTTTGCATGGCCCTTTGTTATGATAAGGTACAGTGAACTAATTGTTATGGTATTCGTTTGATGCAGACTTATGGGTTAAGAGATGTTAGTCACCTCAATATCACATTTATTTCCACTTTTTATCGAAAACTACTAGGCTGATCTGGGTGAAATTATGTATGGACTTTTGTTATGATACGGTGCCGCGAACTAAGTATTATGATATCCCTCCAATGTAGAGTTAGAGACTAATAGAGGTTTGGTATTTAATGCAAAAATGAATACATAGTTAACCATATTCAACCATCAAGAACTTGTTTACGTTGGACGTGAAGATGACCATATTGTAGTCAGCTTGCTTTTGAAACTTTCAACTCTGCCAGCTTTTCTGCTTCATCTTCATGTAGGGTCAATTTCAGTGTTGAAGGGCTCTCTGTGTCATGGAACAATCGAGTGGTGTTTTGTCGAAATAAGATTTGAACTCAGAGGAGAGAATTTCAAGATGTCCAATGATACAACTTTTGATGCCAATAGTTTAATCCTCTGCATTTGCAAATGCTCCTCCAAGAAAGGAAACGAGGCTGTGGACTCGGCCTTGAGCCTTCCAGACTTCAATCTGAACATCACTTTCACATCACAGTCTTGCAAGGATTTAGGGTTCATTTTATTTTCATGGCTGGAGTCGTGAACCTTATTACTACATTTTTTTTTTTTTTTTTTACACAGTGATCACCACTTATCAAGGCCCAGAAGCCACTCAGGGATAAGGGTTATTGCAAGTACATTAAGTTAGTGAGGAGATTTGCTGATGTGTTTACTTAAGGGGGCGGTTCATTAGGAATTTGTTAACATTGGACTTGAAGACATCCAAATTGTAGTCCGGAGGGAAGCAGGCAGACGGAACAGAGTTCCACAGGCGTGCAGTTCTAAGAAAGAAGCTTTGTTCATGGAATCCGTGTTTTGATTTAGGCACAGATATAGAGTGGGGGAAATTTTTCACAGTGGATTCAGCTAGACGGGTGTTTCTCGTGAAAGATTGGCGAGGGGGGACCAGAGATTGGTGTTCAGACGAGCATCTGCCATGGAAATAACGATAAAACAAGGACAGGCTCGCAACGTCTCTTCTGTGGAAGAGAGGTTGCAGGGTAGAGAAAAGGGCATCCCCCACTAAGCTATGAAGTCTATTTTGTACTTTGTCAAGGCAGGATAGGCTGTTTTTAGCAGCTCCTGCCCAGATATGGCAACAGTATTCCATCCTTGGACATACTTGGCTTTTATATAGGTAGAGAATTGCATCAGTAGTGAGATATCTTCTGGAGCGGTAGAAGGATCCCACTATCTTTCCAGCGACCTTGGCAACAGACTTGATGTACGTGTTCCATTTCAGATCAGGAGTAAAGGTTAAACCTTTAAACTACATTGCAAGTTTCTGAATTATGAAGTGCATTTTTCCAGCATCATCTTATGGTTACTTGTGCAGAAGGAACCAAAGACACCTGAGGATGGTATCTCATAGGTAATTCATTTCAAATTTCAACTCATTCTTTCATTTTCAATTTTTTCTGATGTTTTTGATTTCTTTGATTTTCAGAAAAACCAAACATTGTCTGGTCAAGTAAAAAGATTCTCATAGCAAGTGGCGATGAAGCCATTTTATCATGCAAGGCTGAAGGAATTCCAATGCCCAAAATAAAATGGTTCAAAGGCAACACTGAGGTAAGAGACAATTTGCTCTGAATCTTTTTTGTTTTTTTATCTCATCTTGTATTTTTATCTAATCTTATATATTGAATGGAAATTAATGTAAATCTGAAATATTTAAATTTTCAAATGAAAGATTGTGTCATACACTCTAAAACTTTTAAAACTATTTTAAGATTTGGGAAATATTTATTGATTGATATCTAATACTTGCTGTAAAAATTAAAATTTTACAAAATCAAAAATTTTTGAATTTTAACGAAAGCTTTCCACCTCCAATTTATTAATTATAGTTCACATTACATACCCTTACGCCCATCCAAAATTCATAATGATCGGTTAATTAGTTTAGGAGTAAATCAAGTGGATCAAAATATATATATATATATATATATATATATATATATATATACAGAGTGGAACGATAAAGTTGTCGCCCTAGAAGAGACCATATGGTTTCATTTCCGTTTGATGAAAATCGGTTTTCTTTTTTTCTTGCTAGTTTTTGTGTGTAGAAATCCCAAGAAGAATAGGAACCTTCTATCATGTCTGAAAGTGACACAATGTTCAACGAGCGAAGTCAGAGATGCATCGCTGTACAATTCATGCTCTCTACCGATCCAAGTTATGACAACAGGACCATTGCCAGCACCCTCAAAATGCAAATCCTGACAGTTCAACATTTGAGAGTACAGCTAAATGAAGTTTCTGATCACAGTTATGGTCTTTGGTGTAGTTTCAAGTGAGGGCCACATCATGCCACCTCACATCTTCAAATTCAGCTTGAAAGTCAACACCAAAGTGTACCTGGATCTTCTGAAGAGTGTAGGGTTCCCCTGGTTCAATCAGTTGGCCACTGGCAGATCTTGGATGTAGCAGCAGGATTCAGTGCTGGCCCACAAGTCCAAAGAGACCCACTCTTCTCTCACTGCCCCCCCCCTCTTCCTTCCTCGACCTGAACCTGCTGGACTACTTCGTTTGGTCATACATTGAGAACATCACCAACATGACCTCCCACACCACCAAAACCAGCCTGATCACCACCATCTGCCGAGTATTTGCCAAGCTCCCGCTGGCGCTTGTGGAAAAGGCATGCTCCCAGTTCTGGACTCATATTGAGGTGGTGAGGCTGAAGGCGGCTATACTGAATAGATGTCATCTTCACTACGTAATCAAGTTACTTGAACTGATTTTTTCAGTAAAAGTTTTAAAATAGAACTGTAGTGTTGTTTTCTTTAGGGTGACAATTTTATTGTTCCACACTGTGTGTGTATATATATATACATATCTATCTATCTATCTATCTATCTATCTATCTATCTATATATATATATATATATATATATATATATATATATGCATATATATATATATATATATATATATAGCTTACGTTATATAGAGATAAAGAATTGGAAAAGTATAAACTTGTTTTGTTGCTTTTTCATCTCTCCATATATGTATGATATAAAGCTGAACGTCTATGTGTGTGTCTGGTCATGAATAGGCTCCTATATGGTTGACTATTATAGAAAACTGATCACATATAATGATAGAAGATGTATCGAGACACAGGAATGGGTATGTTTGATCTGGCATAATGATGATTCATTAAAATTGTGGAGTCTGCGTACGCGCCTGGTCCACAAAGTATGGAAATAAAAAATTTAAAAATTTAAAAAAAAAAGACGTTTACAAGGGTTTTTGAGATATATATATATATACATAATAATACTTTGATAAGTATTTTTTTAATTTAAATAGGGGTGGTATAATAGGGGTGGTATAATAAAATTATGGGGTGTTCGTTCGCACCTGACCTCCTTAGAATGGAAATATGTCACAAAGTTTAGCAAGGTTTTTTTAATATAGATCCACAGAATATTGTGATAAGTGTTTCAGTGTGAACAGGTATGGTATAATAAATTATGGGGTTTATCTATTTTATTTTTACTTTCATCATATTTTTCTTTGGTTTTGATACCCCCAAATTCGAAGCTATCTCTTTACACCCCTTCCTTTTTATAAGCTATCATACTTTCATAAATCAGAGTCCATTTTCTGTAGGCTGTTTTTGAATCCAGTCAACGATGGGTACTTTTACTGGTATATATATATATATATATATATATATATATATATATATATATATATAGCTACTTCATTTACTCACATAAAATTAATATACGAAAGTATAGATTTATGCGTAAACTTTAAGTATTTACTTCAAAAGTGCTCAATACGTAGGTAGAGCTAGTTAGTAATTTATAAAATATATATGGCGATTAAGCTACACTGAATATTCAGTGTTTCATCCACTCTAGGATTCCTCAGGCTTATGCGCAAATTCTGTGGTTGTTTATCGTTTTTATATGGTCCTCTTCTATTGAGGATTTAGTTAGCCAATCAGCTTTCTAGTATCCACCGCGCCCCTTCCTATCAGCCAATGAGCATGCATTTTATCGAACAACACCGAATGAAACGCCAGTGTAGCTTAATCGCCATATATATTTTATAAATTACTATATATATATATATATATATATATATATATATATATATATATAGGTCTAATAAATTATGTCGAGAAACACTTTAGTTAAAAACATATTTATTTTTCAGAAAGGAAACACAAATAAAGGTGAAAGTCCTTAATCCACAGAGTTTCAAAGGAATACTTTCCTTCTCGTCAGAGAGGAGAAGTTAGCAAAATGCATAAAGAAATTTTGCTCATAAAGTATTAAAGAAATTATGAAAAGAATCATACTAGTGTGAAAATGAAATATAAAGAAATAGATGGAGTGGGGTAAAAAAGAAAAAAATTGGTTTCACGTGAGAGTGTACGTGTGTGCTTGTGTGTGTGTGTGTGTATATATATATATATATATATATATATATATATATATATATATATATATATAAGGAGTATACACTCTAAATGGTAAAGTTTATAAAGAAAATTAATGTACTCAAATCACTCACCATGTTTCCTAGAATGTATATTCCATAATTTATAATCATTAATTTCCATTAGTAAATCATATACACATAGAAATATAAGCATAAACTTTATGAAAATAACTTTTCATGTTTTATAGAGAAATGTGAATTTTCGTTTCAGCTTAAAGAATTGTCGTATATTCAACTTGACGAAAAGGGCAAACTTAGAATCCTTGGCACTCAGGAAGCAGACGCCGGCGAATATACTTGCGTTGCAGAGAACGAAGCAGGAAAAGATATGGAATCCGTCATTCTGGAGGTTGGCTGTAAGTCTTATACCTTATTTCCTGTTAAAAGAAAATTCTTTCTCAAAACTTGTTTCAAACCACTTGTCTTGGCAGACAATTTCGAGTGTTAACATATTGTAAAAGACATTGTTAGGATTTTAGTTTTCTTTAAATCAAAATTCCTTACATATATAACAACGTTACACCCCGCCTCCCTCGCCTCCTAAAAATTGCCTAGAAATTTAGATGGATCTTATTTCTTGATTTTCTGCAAGAATTAAATGAAACTTGGATGATGTCTGTTTGGTTGTTTTTTTTTTTTGTTTTTTTACATTGGAGTCAGCACTTATAAAGGCCTAGAGACCACGCGAGGATAAGGGTTAAAGAGTGTACAGTAGTCAATGGGACAATATCATAGTAATCGTTAGTCGTGGAAATTTGGTAAATTGGATTACTTAAGGGAAACGGCTCATCAAGAACTTGTTTATGTTGGACTTGAAGACGACCATATTGTAATCAGCTGGAAAGCAGGCAAACGGAAGACAGTTCCACAGGCGTGCAGTTCTAAGAAAAGCTTTGTTCATGGAATCTGCGTTTAGGTTTAGGCACAGATAAAGATTGAGGGAAATTATTGATAGTGGTTTCAGTTAGAGAAGTGTTTCTCAGGAATGTTTGGCGAGGGGGGACCATAGATTAGAGCTCAGACGAGCACTTGCCATGAAAATAACGATAAAGCGAAGATAGGCTCGTAACGTTTCTTCTGTGAGAAAGAGGCTGCAGGGAAGAGAAAAGAGCATCCTTTATGGGGCTACAAAGTCTATTTTGAACTCTGTCAAGGCAGGTGTTTCTAGCAGCTCCTGCTCAGATGTGACAGCAATACTTTATCCTTGGACGTACCTGGCTCTTATATAGGTAGAGAATTGCATCAGCAATGAGATATCTACTGGATCGATAGAAGGATCCCACCATGCTACCTCCGTGGATCAAATAAAGGTTCCATTTGAAATCCCGTGCATTTCACTTTTCAGATGATCACACATGATTTTCTCTTTCAGTCAACCATGATTTGAAGTGTGAACCAAAACTGTACAAAGTGTTTAATTATTTATTTATTTATTGTTATTTATTTATTTATTGTTATTTATTTATTTATTGTTATTTTGCATCAAAGAAGACACACTTGAACCAAATCTACAAAGACACTTCTAAATGTTAAAAGTCAAAA
Source organism: Euprymna scolopes (assembly GCF_053919585.1). Taxonomy (NCBI): domain Eukaryota; kingdom Metazoa; phylum Mollusca; class Cephalopoda; order Sepiida; family Sepiolidae; genus Euprymna; species Euprymna scolopes. Next base: position 105,705,621 of record NC_136507.1, read on the forward strand.
CAATTGATCTGAGGTTCAAAAAAAAAAAAAGATCCAACTAACAGTATCCAAAAGTTGAGACCACTATGGTGGTGGTGATGGTGGTGTGGTGATGATGATGATGATGATGATGATGATGATGATGATGATGATGATGATGATGATGATGATGATGATGATGATGATCATCATCATCATCATCATCATCATCATCATCATCCAGAGTCTAGGAAAAAAACACAGGTTGTTGACAGAGAAATCTTTGATGCTGACCGGTGTGAAAACTCCAAGTGAGTACATAATAAAAATTGTAATCGAAACGCTTGAGGCCATAACGAAGAGCCACCATAAATAAGGAGACAAAAATCTTAATTGACAACTTGAATGTCACAAGTTAAACGAATTGACCTGAGCTTCAAAGAAAAAAATTCAACTAAAAACATCCAAAAGTTTAGACTATGATGATGATAATGATGCTGATGATGAAAATAATAATAATAATAATAATAATAAAATAATAATAATAATAATTTGCGCCAAAATTTTGGGATCCAAGTGACGGACAAGCGAATAAAAAGAATGAGAAAGTACGGAACTATCAGAAACTGGAGGTTAAGATTGCTAGGTTGTGGAATAAGAAAAATTTAATCATGCTAATCATAAGTGTGCGCGACTCAATTCCAGATGATCTTGAGAAACAGTTGAACTCCTTGGAAATCAAGTACAACATCACCGTACCCCAGAAGTCAATTCTGCTTGGCACAGTAAACATCCTGCACCAGGTTCTTTCAATCTAATTGACTCTTTGACTATGCTCATTAGCTTTGGTGTAAAAGCCCGCTCTTGAGTTAAAAAAAAATGGTGTAAAACATAACCACACTGTGAAGTTAACGAACATTATTATTATTGTTGTTGTTGTTGTTGTTGTTGTTGGAGGAGGAGGAGGAGGAGGAGGAGGATTGCGGGACATTGTAGAAGCTTATTGTCGCCAAAATCTCAGAAAAGGCTAATGTCATTGTCACTCAGACTCCAGGGAACACACTGATTGTTATCAGTGAGTAATTTATGATATAATCTGTGAGGTGCCAATATTTCTCTGCAAGAGAAAGCATTCGGGAAGCTTCAGCAGGCACACTTGATGTGACTTTTGACTGCAGCCGCTATGGCCGAACCTGCTTGTCCCACATCGGACTTGTCAGCCACAAGCGTGCCTGTAGTTGACGTGGAAAACCCACTTCATAGAATCTTCGTTTGCAAAGTACTGCCAAGAGAATGTATGATATCAACCTATGTGAGAAATCCTAGTAAGAAGAAGAGGAAGATGGGGTGGGGGGGGGGCAATGTATGCTGCTTGTCCAACCGAAAACCTACCTTAAGAATGTTGACTTTTAAGGATACATAGGGATAATCCAACCCACTACAAATGAATATCGCCTTTAAATTTATCATCAAGAAGTAGTTTTTTTAGTATTAACGTATTCAGTGTGCAATGTTATTTTCTAGCATTTTGAATTGTCCGCCATGTTCGCTAATGAAAGGAAGTTGTTCCTGGAGCATGTGCAAAAGCTGGTCGAGTTTTACAGCAGACGGCAAGTGCACTACTTTTACTGAATACCTGTAATTGAAGAATGTCTCCCTCTAAAAAGAATAATTTCACCGGCTTACTCTTAAATTAAAAAAAAATTTTTTTTAATTTTTCTTGAAGAAGAAACATTGTTTTTAATTCGTTGAAGAAGGAAATATTTTTGTTATTGAAGAGCGAAGTATTCCCCACTGCTTTTTTTTGGAGGGTGGGAGGCGGGTATTGAAGAAGAAAAAAGTTGATTTTTTTTTATGAAAGTTTCCCTGCTCTTAATTATTTGTTTTCTTGAAGAAGAAACATTTTTTTTTCATTCGTTCAACAAGGAAATATATATATATATATATATATATATATATATATATATATATATATATATATATATATATATACTTGTTTATTGTTATATAAACATGCTCACATCCCGCTGCTACAAATAGCCACTTGTTTCAATCAAACAACAGATATCATCAGGCAGCGACTTGACTATTCAAAAGTTCAATGAATAATCTTCATTGAACTTTTGAATAGTCAAGTCGCTGCCTGATGATATCTGTTGTTTGATTGAAACAAGTGGCTATTTGTAGCAGCGGGATGTGAGCATGTTTATATAACAATAAACAAGTATTATCAGCTCTTTTTATTGAGCACTATCTAACAACCTCGTTGAATTCATTAGTCCATTACTTTTGAATATAAAAAAAAACCCGTGTATATATATATATATTTGTATTGAAGAATATTCGTCCCTGAATTCTTTCCGAATTCCGAAAGTTTTTTTTTTTCCGTTTGCACATGCGCACAACCTGCAGTTTCTCTTAGCCGTTAAAGCAAGAACAATATAGTTGCCAGGCAAAACTACTACAGGAAAACATGGGATAATGAATTTTGTTGTATCTTTCGAACTAGTTGTCAGCGATAGATTTAAAGGTGCTATTCGTTCATAGCGGGCCAGGTTACCCCTATAAATCCTTAAGTCCAAATTCTAAAGGTAAGTGTTCAGTTGGACAAGCACATTGACATAATAATAATAATAATAATAATAATAATAATAATAATGCACGACAAAGGGGGAGGGCGTTACACTGGGAATCATGCAAACAACTGCATCTCGAACGCACAGACAACTGGTACAAGCATAAGCCGGCAACAATAATTGAAAACAAGAATCACAAAATCCTATGAGATATGGATATAGAAACAGATAAACCCATCCAAGCAAGAAGACCGGATGTCATAATAATTAACAAGAAAGAAAGGTTCTGTCAAATCGTGAACTTTGCTGTTCCAGCTGACCACAGGGTGAATATCAAAGAAAAGGAGAAACGGAGCAAATGCACAGAGTTAGCCAGAGAGCTGAAAGAGATATGGATGATCAAGAAAATCAAGATAATACCTATTATAATAGGAGCACTAGGAACAATTCCAAAAAAACTGAAAAAAGAATGGAAGAAATTGGAATCAGAGGAATGACTGCAAAGATACAACGAATAACAATAATGAAAACAGCTGAAATATTAAGGAAAACCCTTGAATGTGGAAACCAATACACATGAGCCATATGCGCAGGCCAGACAAACTGCTGCAGAAACAAAACATGAAGCGCTACATGGAACCAAGAAGATTGAAGTCGCATATTTATAACTTCTCTACCCCTTCCCCAACACCTCCCCTTGTCCCATCACCGCCCCTCCTCCACAAAAGAGTGATGCCAAATAGTCGAGAAGGATATAGGAGGATGTAAAGACTGAGGAGAGAACACTTATCAGACCACCACTGGACAAGTGCAAAGAGAAAGAGGGCCTTAAGGAAGCTTATTGCTACTCAAATTCCAGTGGAGACCAATGGCCGCTGCACAGAGAAATTAATGGTAAGCGGCTGTTGCGATAACGTAAATTAATTTTCAAATGTTATCAAAAGAGGTGGAGAGTACTGTAAATCTGGGGAGACTTGTTGTCACTCAGCTTTCATGAAACACAGAGAGATTTTTGATGACCTGTGTAAAAGTTCCTTGTGAGCTAATAATAATAATAATAATAATAAGCGACTGTTGTGATAACGTAAATTCATCTGTAAAGGTTATCGAAAAAGGTGGAGAGTACTAGAAATCTGGGGAGACTTGTTGTCACTCCAACTCCAAGTTGTTATCAAAGAGAAATCTTTAATAACGGCCATTGTAACTACTCCTAGTGAGTAAATAATAATAATAATAATAATAATAATGATGGTTATTATAATGATGATAATAATAATAATAATAATAATAATAATAATAATAAAATTAATAATAATAATAATGATAATAATAATTATAACAATAATAAATAAATAATAATAATAAAATTAATAATGATAATTATTATAATTATAATATTAATAATAATGATAATAATAATAAATTAATAATAATAATAATAATAATAATAATTAATAATGATGATAATAATAATAATTAATAATAATAATAATAAAATTAATAATAATAATAATTATTATAATTATAATATTAATAATAATGATAATAATAATAAATTAATAATAATAATAATAATAATAAAATAATAATAATAATAATAATAATAATGACCAGAATGGATCGATAGTCTGTAAGAATATATGTAAACCCAATAATGCAACATGGTAAATAAATTCTTGTCATGGACCATCTTGGCATTGTTAATTTTTACCATAATATTTACGATGAATGACTCACCTCCACTCTTATATAAAAGCCACTGTGTGTGTGTGTGTGTGTGTGTGAGAGAGAGAGAGAGAGAGAGAAAGAGAGAGAGAGAGAGTTCCTCAGGCTCCAAAACGGCTGAGCCCATCTTTCGTAAATTTTACACAAAGTTTATATATCTGGCAGTGATCTTAGATATGTTTTGTACAGAAATTTATCTGGTAAGTATCAAAAATCGAAAAAAATCCAATCTTAACAAATAGCTTTTCTTTCTTATGAATACAAAATAATTTTTACAGGGGAATATTTTACATTACACCGGCCAAGGAAAATAATAAAATCTCAGCAAATCATTTCTTAAAAAAAAAAAAAAAAAGCAACAGATTTATTGTCATTTGGAGATATAGCTCAGTAGTAGAGCATTCAACTGCAGATCGAATGATCCCCTGTTCAAGCTCGAGTGTATCTCATCATTTTATTTTAAATTGTTCTTATTTATGAGTTCAATTTACGATAAAAGAAGAGGAACCATTTAAAATTGCTGCAAATCATTTCTTCGTTTGCATATTTTAAAACTAAACATTAATCAAAAGTGACTTTTCCAGGGCATTCATCATCAAGGCTAAATATCAGCTGACGTGATATTGTAAACAAACACAGACGGAATTTGATGGACGATATATTATTATCATTATTATTTTTTCATATTTTTTTTTTTTCAAATTAGTTCACTGGGCAAATTATTCCTCATAATATATAATAATCCATAGACGATTGATTCTATAATAATACATGTGCAATCTTAATAAATAAAAAATATCTTGTTTAAATGTATTGTACGACCGGGCAATGCTGGGTGTCCATCAAATACATAATATGAGACGTTCTTTTATAATGTTTTAAAAAGATATTACTGTATGTTGTCTTTTTTTTCTTTGATTTATAGCAGGACCTGTCATTATCCAGAGGCCCGTCAACTTGGCCGTAGATATCGAGAGAAATGCCAGCATGGTGTGCGTGGCTAAAGGTTTACCAACGCCCGAAATCTCCTGGAAAAGAGAAGATGGCAAATACATCAACTTTGGCGAACGATTCAAAATTCTGCCTTCAGGACATCTTCAGGTGATAGGTAAGTGCGATCTCACCTGTGACTATGCTGACAGCGAGAACACAATATATGAAAAATATTTTTTAAAATACAACGGTCATTCCAGAAGTATAGACTCCTAATTTTTGTTTTAACTCTAAAAGTTAAAGAGCTATGAAGATGGGACTGATACCATTAAAACGGGTACCTTTAGTATTTCAAAATTTATTTTTCTACATAGTGACTTCTTAATAAACTTTTGCCAAGCTTTAACCTCTGTCCCATCACTGCTATGTTGCATTCCTGTGCCCGTTTTACAAGTACTTTAATGGAATATGCTCTGATGAACTCTTTGCATTTGTGCCCCCTTGACGTACATACTTTCGACTAACCTGACAAGCAGAAAAATCTCACCTTTTCAGTTTTTTAGGTCACTAGACGCCAATAGTTTCTACTCATAGACTGTTAGTCTTTGGAATTCCCTCTCTGATTCTTGCTTCCCTGATGACTCTACTAACCTGCAGAAATATAAATGTAATGTGAACAGTAATCTCGCTGCTCGACTCCTCATAGTTCTCTGTGAAACACGATCCTAAATAGTAGCACCTTACATTCCAAGTGGTAAAATATCTTCTTTAGGGTCCAAATTAGTTTTTTTTTTTAAATGCATTGTATGTGTCGACCATTGGTCAACAGAAAAGACGCTTCCGCACAATCATTTTCGACCATATCAAACTCATCACTTTGCAGGAGCTTAACAAATATGACCATGCATGTAGAGTGTGTGGGGGTGCAACGGGTGCCCAAGCACCTGTTTTAAACTCCTGTTTTAAAAGTGTCCTTTTCAGAGGAATTTATTATGGCCTGTTACCCACCATCACTATATCTGTGCCGTTTTTTTAGTTTTGTTTTTTACTTATTCTGACATTTAATATTCAGAAGAAAAAAAAAAAACGTATTAGCAGGTCATCGTGTCTTGTATAACAAGTATGCAATCCACATGCACATTTGAAAGCTACAAATTTTTTTATGGCATTGAAGTAACTGAAAGAACTAAGGCTGACAAAAGAAAAAGGAAAAGGGCAATGAAGTGCAAAGGTGGATGCTAGGGATACCCAAGCACTTGCCCCTTTTACTCATATTTTAAAAGTGCCCTTTTCAGAGGAATGTATTATCGGCTTGTGCCCTACTGAGACAGTGTTCATTATATTTTTTGCCGTTTTTTTTTTCATTTGAGCACCTGCCCCGAAAAGTTCTCTGCACGTCGATTGGAAAGGGGAGATAACAAAAGAGAAAAGAAATAAGAGAGGGGGGGTATTGTTGCATTAATGACTTCTAGAAACTTTTCTTTAATCTTTCTTTTCTAAGTTAGTTATGATAAGTGACAGAAGTTTAAGGAGAAAAAGAGGCTCGTCACATTTTATTGTCTCAAGAAAAATAGTTGTGATCATATTTCGTCTATTGCAACCACCAAAGTATTTCTTTATTTCTTTTTTTCACGAACATCATTTACAAATTATGCCTCCTCCACCATGTTCGCCAAAGCTATTTCCCACAGAGTTCCAAACATTGGGATATTATGAAACTGGAATCGAATGCATCGATTGTTTTTTATCCATGGAAAACTCTGTTGGTTATAAGGATTTTGGAAGATGGCAGTGATGAAGCTGTCAGCTCCATAGCACCACTTTTAACATAGATGTTGGCAACCTTCATGTGGTCGCTCCTGTAAATACTTGCTTCTGGGAAAAACTGTCGAAACTAAAGCCAACAACACAATCAAGTGAGACTAAAATCGCATCATGCTGGTTTCATACGAGTTTAAGGATTTTTATTTTGCTTAATAAAAATGATTTTTTAGCTGATGTAAAGAACCACCCCACTACATTCTTAGCAACTTAATACATAATATATTTTACGATCTTTTAAAATTATGTTTTGTCGGACATAATACCTATTAAGACGAAATAAAACCTTGACACTGACACCCACCTGGCCGGAAAATAAGCATCTTGTAATTTGATACAAAAATATCTGTAAAGATCACCTGCAGGCACAGCAGACGTAAATATACTTATCACGAAATAAACAACAAAATAAACTGAAACCATGCCTCATAAGGAGTGATTACATTGAATAAATAGACGAAATTCCATAATGGGTGTTGCAGTGGTGGGTATCCAAATATGTTATATTAGCTAGCTCAATTCGAGATCAAAAATGAGCTTCTAGCTAGCGAATTCAAAAGATTAATAATTCATGAACTCCAGTGTATTCTCCACTTTCTCATTGACTTTACTCGTTCACTGCAATAGAGCAATAATATCATACCATGAATTTATATGCATTCTTTTAAGAACAACATTAATGTACAAGTATGAAATTAAATGTCTTTTATTAATATTTTCTTGGATTTCTGTTTTATTTTAATAAAATAAATATATTTTCTAAAGATGCTACGGATTTCCAATTTTTCAGATTCACAACTTGGAGATCAAGGAATGTACACATGCGCCGCTCAGAATCAATTTGGTTTGGCTGAAGCATCAGCTTTTCTAACCATAACTGGAATTAGTAAGAAATGCAAAAACTTTCTTGAAAACTTCAATATAAAACGTTTTTTATTTATTTAAAGGTTCTACCAAATTCATAGGTATTTAAATTTTATTAAAAAATTAGTTAAATAGACTGTCTAGCAGTTGACTGGCATCTAAGAAGTAAAAGTAAATCGATACAATTTTACAATTATACTACAATGTACCTATTACAATTCACTTATTACAATTCACTTATTACAATTTACTTATTACAATTTACATATGAAAATTTACTTACTATAATTTATCTATTATAATTTTACTGCTACAATTAAACTATTATAACTTTGTTAATGCAATGAAACTATTATAATTTTGTTACTGCAATGAAACTATCATAATTTTATTACTGCAATGAAACTATGATAATTTTATTATTACAATGAAACTATTATAATTTTGTTACTGCAATGAAACTATCATAATTTTATTATTACAACGAAACTATTATAATCTTATTACTACAATGAAACTATTATAATTTATCTACTACAATGAAACTATTATAATTTTATTACTGTAATGAAACTATTATAATTTTACTACTACAATGTAACTATTATAATTTTATTACTAGAATGAAACTATTATAATTTTATTACTGTAATGAAACTATTATAATTTTATCACTACAATGAAGCTATTATAATTTTATTACGACAATGAAACTATTATAATTTTATTACTACAATGAAACTATTATAATTTTATTAATACAATGAAACTATTATAATTTTATTACTACAATGTAACTATTATAATTTTATTACTGCAATGAAACTATTATAATTTTATTACTACAATTAAACTATTATAATTTTATTACTACAATGAAACTATTATAATTTTACTACTACAATGAAACTATTATAATTTTATTACTACAATGTAACTATTATAATTTTATTACTACAATGAAACTATTATAATTTTATTACTGCAATGAAACTATTATAATTTTATTACTGCAATGAAACTATTATAATTTTACTACTACAATGTAACTATTTTAATTTTATTACTGCAATGAAACTATTATAATTTTATTACTGCAATTAAACTATCATAATTTTACTACTACAATGTAACTATTATAATTTTATTACTGCAATGAAACTATTATAATTTTATTACTACAATGAAACTATCATAATTGTATTACTGCAATGAAACTATTATAATTTTATTACTGCAATGAAACTATTATAATTTTACTACTACAATGTAACTATTATAATTTTATTACTGCAATGAAACTATTATAATTTTATTACTACAATGAAACTATCATAATTTTATTACGGCAATGAAACTATTATAATTTTATTACTGTAATGAAACTATTATAATTTTATTACTGCAATGAAACTATTATAATTTTATTACTGTAATGAAACTATTATAATTTTACTACTGCAATGAAACTATTATAATTTTACTACTACAATGAAACTATTATAAGTTAATTACTACAATGTAACTATTATAATTTTATTATTACAATGAAACTATTATAATTTTTCTACTACAATGAAACTATTATAATTTTATTATTACAATGAAACTATTATAATTTTATTACTACAATGAAACTATCATAATTTTATTATTACAATGAAACTATTATAATGTTACTACTACAATGAAACTATTATAATTTTGTTACTGCAATGAAACTATTATAATGTTATTACTACAATGAAACTATTATAATTTTGTTACTGCAATGTACTTATTATAATTTTACTACAACAATGAAACTATTATAATTTTATTACTGCAATGAAACTATTATGATTTTAATACTACAATGAAACTATTATAATTTTACTACTACAATGAAACTATTATAATTTTATTACTGCAATGAAACTATTATAATTTTATTACTACAATAAAACTATTATAATTTTGTTACTGCAATGAAACTATTATAATTTTATTACTACAATGAAACTATTATAATTTTGTTACTGCAATGTACTTATTATAATTTTACTACTACAATTTGCCTATTATAATGTATTTATAACTATTTAGCAACACAATTTTCCTACTAAATTTACCAATTACAATTTATTTGATTTTCACCCTCAGAAAAACCATATAATTTTGAATGAAAATAATTAATTAATGTTTTTTTAAATTAGACATTTCTCTTGTTCAAACTTGTACAATTTAGAAAACCTCAGAATCACAAATTCATCTTTTGAAAATAAGAATTAGATAAAATCTTTAAATTGAAATGATTTTATGTTTCAATTTAAAATCGACTTTACTTCATATATTAAATTTTAAATTTTAAAATGTTATTTTTTTTTTTAGCAAGACCAGTTCTGGCATACATCAGACCGTTTGTGGAGGTTCCTCAAGGCAAGGATTTGGAACTCCATTGTAAAATCCTTCTTGGAAATCCAAGACCTTACATTGTTTGGATGAAAGATGGGGAAGTTCTTGATGGCCATCAGAATAACCAGAGCTCCATTTTGACAATTAAAAATATACAAGTTTCGCAAAATGGAAACTACATTTGTTTGGCTGCAAATGCTGGCGGCAATGCGACACAGCAGTATACGGTGGATGTTCTTGGTAAGTAATTATGTTGTATAAGCCTTTATTTTATTTACACATGGGAAGTTGTTAGGAAGAAACTCTGTTCATGGAAATTATGCTTGATGTTAGATACATGGAACAAAGTTCATTACGGTTGTGGTAGAAAAGCAAGTTCTCACTCTGAATGTCTTTAAAGGGAGAATCAGCTGTCTTAGCACTATACCAATGAAAATTAAAGTCAAAATTAATTCAATTATTAAGCTTTATGATTATCAGTTTTTATAATCGAACATTCAAATAATATTTGCACAGAATTAAGAGAATAAAAATAAAAAATGATTATCATTTTTTATTTTTATTGCCTTGATTTTGTGAAAATATTATATATATATATTTTTTTATTTACTTTCACTTTTTTTTATATATATATATATATATATATATATATATAACAGACGCCCCATTTCTTAAACTTGGCCATTTATTTGTTCTTCTGAGCAGTCTTCTTAATTTAATTCTGGGGGTTTCACGTGCATATCTAAGCTGACCTAATTATTAACGCTAACTTTCGTGCTTTTTGTCTGGGTCAGTTTGACCTTGCTTTTCAAATTTAAACTTTCACCGCTTTTCGGTTTTTTTTTGTTTTTTTTTAAACCTTAATTTTTTTGATTCATCCAGCCTTGATAGACGTGTTTTAAATTTTATCTCCAGTGCTTTTCTTTTAATGATTTGGAATTCATTCCATTTGCGCTTTTATACAAGGAATTCTGCCTTTTGAATTATTTTGGACCATTTGGAATTTACCCACTGGATTGAAATGTTAAATTCGACCGTTTTGGATTTACCATTTTTGGATTTTTACCCTTCACCGGACTATCCATTCATGTGAAATCTTTTTATCATTTTTCTTTTGCCTCCTGTTCCCCTTACCTCACCCTTTTTTTTAACAAGATCTGTGACTTACTTGTAGTTTCATTAAATACTTTTATATGCAAAATCCGATCCTGCATTTTGCTAATTCCTGCCCTCTGATGAGAAGGAGAGTATTTCTTCGACACTCCGCGGATTAAGGACTATCCACTTATCTTGTGCTTCCCTTTTTAAAATTATATATGCTTTTAACTCTTTTTCAAGATGTCTTTTAACATGTTTTATTAATCATTTGTTCATATTATAAGCTCTATTTTCTTTTCGGTTTTATTGAGCTTTTACATCTGGCTGAGTTTATTTTACTTGTAAATATTAACTCTTTAATATTTATAATATATTTTAAGTTTACCATTTTGATTACCTTGGTAAACTTATTCTAATTTTTATTATATATATATATATATATATATATATATATATATATATATATATATATATGCATGTATATATGCACATATATATGCATGTATATATGCATATATATATGCATATATATGCATGTATATATGCATATATATATGCATATATATGCATATATGCATATATATATGCATATACATATATATATATACATATATATATGCATATATATATGCATATACATATATATATATACATATATATATATGCATATATATATATATGCATGTATATATACGTATAAGAACAAGTAGTTAATAAAACATGTTAAAAAACACTTTGAAAAAGAGCTAAAAACATATTCAATTTTAAAAAGGAAACACTAAGTAAATGGATAGTCCTTAATCCGCAGAGTTTCGAAGAAATACTTTCCTTCTCATCAGAGGGTAGGATTTAGCAAAATGCGGGATCGGATTTTGCTTGCAAAAGTATTAAGTGAAACTACAAGTAAATCATAGATCTTACTTGATAACAAAAAGTGAAGCAGAGGGAATATGGTGAACAAAAAGGTGATTTCACGTGAATGGATAGTCTGGTGAAGGGTAAAATTTCCAATGACGGTAAAATCCAAAGATGCAGAATTCAAGAAAGTTCGTTAAATTTCCATTTGCACAAGTAACATTCAAGGGAACTGCGTAATTGGAAGATGATCCAAAGTAATCCAAACGGCAGAAATCTGTGGAATAATTCACAAATAGGTACAAGGAAATGGGAAAGAATTCCAATATATATATATACGTATATGTATACGTATATATACATGCATATATACATGCATATATATATATGCATTTATATATATGCATGTATATATATGCATGTATATATACGTATATGTATATATGACCATAATGACTTTCTTTTCTCTTTGCAGTTCCTCCTGAGTTTGTAAAAAAAGATGCATTGCGATACATCAGTGCCATCCAAGGTACCAGAATTGTTTTACCCTGTGAAGCAAAAGGAATCCCCAAACCCGATATAACGTGGTATAAGAATGATCATCTAATTTCCCCGACTGATACGCATTATTTTCTGAGAGAAAATGGCGACTTGGACATCTTCAATGCTGAACCAGGGGACACGGGGAATTATAGCTGCACTGCGATAAACAGTGTCGGTCAGATTGAAAGGCACACGAAAATGTTTATCAAAGGTAGGTTCGATTTTTAGTCATCAGAAGGATGCATAATTACTGCATTTTGTTGGGGGTGGGGATCACCATCATCATCATCATCATCACTTCTCCAGCATTCCAATCTATTCGTTGAATGTAATCAAACCAATGTTCTGCACATATCTTTCAGTTATAATTATTTCACTTGATTGGAGGGTGTGAAGCTTTTATTTTCTCCTGTCATAAAAAGGGCTCCGTCATCATCATCATCATCATCATCATCATCATCATCATCATCATCATCATCAAGGACTCTCATCTATTCGTTCAATGTAATCAAATCAATGTTCTTCCTTTTTTATCAATTATCGTAAACAGTCAACCTCATCCTGAATTATCCGCCAAGTTCTTGTAAGAAATAAATCATCATCATCATCATCGTCATCATCGTTATCATCATCATCATCATCATCAATTTAACACCAGTGTTTACATGCTGAACGACTTTATGAAATTGACTTCTAAACAGAATCCATCCTTATCTCTTCCTCCAATATTTTCTTTTCACTTTCCCTGTCAACTGATCTTGTATTTCGACTGTTCTACATCTACTAAACCAAGAATTTTCATTCATTTTATCACTGTGACCAAACTAACGAAGTCTCCTGTTCTGCACGCGTCTCCTTATACTATCTAGATTCAATTTTTCTCTCGATTGTCAAAACTCAATCATCCTAAGCTCATGCATCCAAATTTTTAACAAATTTGAATTTTTGAGATGGGGAATGCTTATTCATATTTTTTACATTCTTCGAACTACTGTTCTCATTTTTAGTTTTGATTTTACAACGTTTCGGTCGATGTAACGTTCGATCTTCTTCAGGTGTATCTAATCGAATTCGAGAATATTCCTGTCGAACTTGGGAATATTTCTGTCGAACTCGGGAATCTTTTTGTCAAACTCGGGAATCTGCACAGGATTCTGAACAGCATGCTCCTGTTTCGTTAAATCATAAGTAATTTGCAATTGTATTTTTACTGTCACCCACACTGAGAATTGAACCTCTGACCTCAAGAAGAATGAAACTTACTACTGAATTTTACCAATACTTTATCCAGTACACGACGGTTCCTTGCAAACAATTCCAGTATTAATTTTAGAAATTTTAAACCTTTTTTTTTTTCAAATTGCAAATTCTTTATGACTCCTACCGATGGAACAAAAGCATTTCCTAACTTTACGCGGAATGTTTTGTTTCTCAACACTGCATTTAAACATTTGCATTAAATATCGCATTGTTCCCTCGGCCAAAATGTAGATTGCAAACTAGCATGGAGTAGTTGTCACTTTCCATCGTCAACGCTCTGACCTTCATCTGACCCCCATCTGACCCTGATTGAAATGAACAATTGTCTTGAGGAAGCTGAAATGGAGCACATACATCAAATCTGTTGCCAAGGTCACTGGAAAAATGGTTAGATTATTCTACCGCTCCAGTAGATATCTCGCTGCTGATGCAATCCTCTACCTGTATAAAAGCCAAGTACGTCCTAGGAGCACTCTATGCTGGCTTGAGAGAGTTCAAAACAGACTTCGAAATCTAATAGGCAATGCCCTTTTCTCTTTTCTGCAGTCTCTTTCTCACAGAAACGACATTGCAAGCCTGTCTTTGCTCTATCATTATTTTATGGCAAGTGCTCGACTGAACTCCAATCTTCCAATCTATGCCCCTTTGACAATCATTCACAAAAAACACTCGTCAATGAATTTCCCCACTCTCCATCGGTGCATAAACCTAAACGAACATTCCATTATCAAAGACTCTTTCCTAGAATTGCCCATCTGTGGAACTCTGTTCCGCTGGTCTGCTTTCCAGCTGATTACAATATTGTCGTCTTCAAGTCTAATGTAAACAGGTTCTTATTAAACAATCCTCATAAATAATCTGATCATACCAAATTTTCACCACAAACAATTACTACGATTTTTCGATTTCCGAACACTGCCAGAAAAGTGACTTTATATAATAATAGAGAGGAAATAGAGTTCGAGTATAAACGAAAGTTGAATTTTGAAAATCTTATTAAAAATTAACCACAATGCATTTCGTGCTATGCAACGATTCTCCTTCCAGTTGTCAAACGTACAATGGATTTTTTGTTTGTTCTTTTAGTTAGTTAAAATAATTTTAAAACAAAATTCAAAATTTTCAGATCTGCATTGTATTTGTATTTTAATCAAACAATTTAAACATATTTCACGGATCTAATGAAAGTCCGTGTGCCATCTTGATTATGTTGATGAATGGTGAGCCATTAGTGAAACGAGTTTTTTCTTCTTGACAATAAAAAAAAAAGCTGATGCTGAATGTGCAAATGTTTCTATTGACTTGCCCCCCCACGAGGGCAGAGTTAAACACAAGGTCGGTTTTTAATGTGGGGAAAATCTAGTTCCCCAAAAAGGGGCACTCTGGATAGGTAGAAAAATTAAAATCGTCTCAGTCATGAAGGATTTCTCCTCCACTGACCGAGGACAAGAAAGGTGAAGTGTAGCATCAGAACAGATTCTACACTTTGATCTTGGCCCGAAGGCCAAGTTTTGATCATATATAACCTTTTTTTCTTGCTGACGCACAGCAGACGAAACTTGAATATTTTCTCACAAAAGGGCTAAACACATGTTTGGCCTATAAATTGTTTTATTCAAACCCTAACACTAACCCTAAGCCGTTTATGAATCGTCGGCATCGTACCCACATAGCTCATTGATCCGTGATGTAATTGTCTGGAACGCTCCAGAGATATGGACGCCATATGTCATGGCGGATTATTTTTTCCTAAAACATTGTTATTCGAACGCACTTATTCCGAGAAAGTTAAGAAAAGAAATCTTTTCTTAAAATATACAAAAATGATTAGATCTGATTGATGTAGGTAATATTTCCACCGAGGATATCGTCGCACTCCATGTCTTATTCGTACTTGCCTTATGTTAAGGAATTCCCTATGACTAAAAGAAAAAGAAGGAAAGGCAATGTATGATACGAGAGATGAGAATATGAAGATAAAGGAGGGAGGGAGGTTGACCGAGAGAGACAGACAAGGAGATGGGGAGAGGAGAGGAGAGAAAGGGGGGGAGAGAGAGAAAGAGAAAAAGAGAGAGAGAGAGAGAGAGAGAGAGAGAGAGTTGCTCTGTGTGGCATGTTGTGGATGCAAGACTGTAACAACAACGATTATCTTTCGAAAGGGCACAACGCACAAAAAATGGATAGACAGGCTGAATAAAGAATCTGCTAAAATATGGAATATAAACACAGCAATCTTTTTTTCGCGACAGGGTTTACGGTAAAATAAGAAACAGATGAGATAGAAAATAAACTATAGAAAAATAGGTTATATCTTTTGCAAATATATATATATATATATATATATATATATATATATATATATATATATATATATATAGAGAGAGAGAGAGAGAGAGAGAGAGAGAGAGAGAGAGAGAGAAAATAAAAAGGAACAAACCGTATTATGTGTTCATCAACGTTTCGTCTTTATTTCGAGACTTCCTCTGAAAGAATGGACGAAATAAAGACAAAACGTTGATGAACACATAATACAGTTTGTTCCTTTTTATTTTCTCTATTTTGTCGGAATACTATTTCCATCATTTTCATCATATATATATATATATATATATATATATATATATATATGATGATGATTCCCGAAAGGATGAAACACTAGTGTCTTTAGGTATTTAATAATTATTATAGTTAATAATTATGTCAGCCCCTTTAAGAAACTCGTCTCTTATCGTTGAGCACTTTCAGTTGAAAAAAGTCGGTCAATTTAGCTCTTATACGCAGATCGCCATATAATGATTAGATCACTCTGATAGACATTGAAAAACATTTAAAAGTAAATGTTTAAATTTTAAGAGTATTTCTCGCGGTTAACAGTGGCCGAGTGGATCAGGTCCTTGCTAATGAAGTCAGAGATGGTTTCTGTTGCCGGGTTCAGATATATCGACCGGTGTTAATCGTGACATCCTGCATTGATGATTCCCGAAAGGATGAAACAATGTCTGTAGGTATTTAATAATTATTATAGTAAATAATTACATGCATATATATATATATATATATATATATATATATATATATATATATATATATATATATATATATATTAGCCGGGCTCCTGGCATTGCCCGGTCATAAAATACGCTTGAATGATATTTTGATTAATGCAGATTTCGTATTTATTATATTATACTAGCAGTTCAGCCCGGCTTTGCTCGGGTCCCATGTATTGTTCATAACTTTATGTGCATATATATATATATTATATATATATATATATAATATATATATATATATATATATATATATATATATATATATATATATATATATATATATATTATATATATATATATATATATAATATATATTAAAAAGTTTGACTCATGTCCAGGTAACCTATATCTTAAATTTCAAGTGTTTAGACCCAAAATTGGCGGAGGAGTTTGGTATAATCTGCAATGGTCAACTCTTTCAACTTTGACCTCTTGGCAGCCAATTTTTTGCCCAAAAACTGATTAAAAAGCTTGCTGCATGTCTGAATACCCTTTATGTAAAATTTCAAATGTTTAGACGCAAAATTGGCTGAATAGTTTCCTAGAGACCGCAAAGGTCAAATCTTTTGAACTTTGGCCCCTTGACAGCCAAATTTTCGACTAAAAACCGATTAAAAACTTGCCCTATGTCTGAATACACTTTATGTAAAATTTCAAATGTTTAAACCAAAAATTGACTGAGTAATTTGGTAGAGACCACAGAGGTCAAATTCTTTTTAACTTTGACCCCAAATTTGACCCCTTAACATTCATTGTTTTGGGCTCAAATCAAATTAAAAAGTTTGATCCATGTCCAAGTAATCTACAACTAAAATTTAAAGTGTTTAGACCCGAAATTGGCAGAGGAGCTTGGTAGAGTTTTCAAAGGTCAAATCGTTGAACTTTGGCCCCTTGACAGCCAAATTTCGGGCTGAAAACCAATTAAAAAGATCTTCCCAAATCTCATTAGTCCTTATGTCAAATCTCGCGTCTGTAGACTGAAAATTGATAGAGTAGTTTGGTAGAGAAATGTACACACACAGACAATTTCACTTCTATAGATATAAAGATTATATTGGACCTAATATATAATAATGGTTTTTAAATGTTTAAAAAAATGACTTATGTGGCACCACCGAGAATCTAGACCAAAACGTTTAGCTTACGATTTATTTTTTCATGACTGACCTACGCAGATATGTTTGCTGCAACGTTAAAAATTAAAACATGAACCGATAGCTACTACGTTATGCATGCATATTTGTAATGCTGTCATTCGACCTCCACCTGGCAGTTTCATTTCTTTAACTTTCACACTTTTGTACCGATTTTTCCGGGCTAAAACATATATAACGTTTCGCATCGGTTCAAATACCTTACGAGGGGCGTGCAATAAGTAATGCCCCTGAACCACTTCTTCTAGTTGTCTGATTTAGCTGAAACTTTGCATGTGCAATGATTTATATCTCTACGGGTTATGTGGCAAATTACAGCTCTGAACTAACTGTGGTTTCTGTTTTACAGGTGTTTGAACTGAGTCAGGTGTGAAATGGAGCCTGTTGAATGTCGAGCAGTGATCCGGTTTTTGTATTTGAAAGGACGCACACCACAGGAAACTTTTGATAAAATGAAAGAAACATGGTGATAATGCCCCATCATATGACCTTGTAAAACGCTGGCATTGTGAATTCCAACATGGCCGGAAGTCTGGAAACAGCTCCCAGACCTGGTCGCCCACCCACTTCTGCCATTGATGAGACATCTGTCTGTCAAGTTGAGGCTGCCATTTTGGAAGATCGGTGCATTACTATTTGCCAAATAGCCCAAGATGTCAAGATTAGTACAGAGTCTGTGGAAACTATCATTCATGACCATTTGCATATGCATAAGGTGTCTGCCAGATGGATTCCCATGTTGCTCATACCATTCCAGAAGCAAGAACATGTCGAGTGCTCGAGGATGAATTTGGAGATGTGCCGAGTCAAAGTTTTTTAAAAGACTGATTACACAGGATGAAACCTGGGTTCATCACTATGATCCAGAGACCAAAGCCCAGTCAATGCAGTTGAAGCACTTGGACTCGCCACCTCTAAAGAAGGCAAGGGTGCAGGCATCCGCTGGCAAGGTCATGCTCACAGTCTTCTGAGACCAGGACAGAGTAGTGATGACAGATTTCCTGGCAAAGGGTACCACAATTACAGGAGCCTATTATGCTTCACTTTTGAGGAAATTAAGGGAAGCTATCAAAATCAAGAGGCGGGGCAAGATCAGCAAAGATACCCTCCTCCTGCAGGACAACGCTCCGGTCCACAACTCGTATGCCGCCAAATCAGAAGCATGGGCGTGTGGTTATGAAATCCTTCCCCATCCTCCCTACTCTCCTGACCTTGCACCCTCTGACTTTCACCTCTTCCCAGCCATGAAGTTGTTTTTGAAAGGAAAGCATTTCCCAGATGATGCAGCCTTGATTTCTGAAGTCACGTCATGGTTGGAGGACCAACCTGAGGTGTTCTACAAAAACGGTCTCCAGAGCTGCATTAAACGATGGGAGAAATGCATAACTCTGGGTGGTTTCTATGTAGAGAAAGACTAATAACTGTGCCAAGTTTCGTTGCTCTACTGCTATGGGAAGTGGGTCAGGAGCATTACTTATTGCACGCCACTCATATATATGAAGTTTTATGTCTGTAAACCAAAAACTAACAGAGGAGTTTGGTAGGCAAATTTGTTAAACAATCATATATACTCATACATAAATATATATTGAAAAAGGCATGTGTTTACTATAACGTTTTTATGCAAATATTATGCAAGTATAAATCATGTAGAATATCTGCATGAATATAATTACACGTAATAGTTAACTAAAGATGATCATCCAATAAGAAAACCGAAAAAGCTAATAGGGAATTAATTAAATTGAATGTTTAAAAGAATATGCAAATTAGCTAGAACTGTTGCAGATGAATGCAATTCAACAACCCATATATAAGAAAGTTGTATTTTCTTTTTAAATAAATAGACAAAAGGCTTGCCTTGTTTTTTTCTGCGCCTTCAGGCCAAGATCAAAGTGTAGTATCGATTCAAAACAACTTGCATCCGATCCATAAGATATTAGAGGGAAAGATAGAAGATAATATGGAAGCCATGTTGATCAATTCAGATCAGTCCAAAGCTTTCGGTAGGGTCGACTATCGCTTCCTGATATCTGTTCTGAAGGCCGCCGGATTCCAACCGGGCTTCCACAAATGGATCTCCATACTGTACCATACACTGACGGCAGTGGTACAGGTAAACAGAAAGCATTCAAAATCCTTCACTATCTCCCAGTCCGTGCATCACGGCTGTCCGCTGTACTTCCCCTGCCTGGGAACCATCTAAAATCCCTACAGAGCAAGTTGTTCTTACTTCTTTGGGACAAAGGGAAACATTGGGTTCACAGACAGGTCTGTGTTCAATGTCCGTGTGAGAGAGGTTTGGGAATACCCAAATCGAAATATCATTGAGACGCTGAGAGGCTGGCCTTCCTGAGCCAAACTTTGACAGAAGAGTCTGTGTGGAATCCCATGGTCAAGGCCGCTTTTCCTGACCTAATCCTCGACCACAAAGTCAAGGTGTGTCGAAAACCGTGGAGTGACACGCATTTCTTCAGAGAGTGTAGAGCCTGACTAGAAAGGAACTATATAAGGAAGTAGTGACCCATGCGTTGAGAGTCTGGGGTTGTCGGAGATCTTCTCCCGGTGGAGCTGGGTGCCAGGTTCAAGTCATCTCAACAACTCTGAGTTTTCCTTGACTTAATGATTGGCCTGAAATGCATTGCCCCTCAATGCCATGCTGAAGAGTGCTGGACTAGTGGGGTTGTCAGGGTGTCCCCGTTGAAGGACCCCAGCTGAGGAAATGTTGGAATATGTGTTCTTCGATTGCAGCGGTCTCAGACGGTACTGGGCGTATGTCAAGGAGGTGACAGCTCGCATCGATCCCGAGCAGCCATGCCCATTGAATGTGTCCTATGTTATCCACAGCGCAGAGCTGCCACGGGACAGGGAGAGACGAATTGTTTCTTGCAATCCTGACAATGGCCAGAATAATAATATGGAGTTCTAAGAGTGCAAGCTAAGCATGGGGTTAAATCTTTTGCTGGTCTGGTCTCCTTCAAGCACCAGCTGAAGGTAAAGATCAGATTTAATAGGAAAAGATTATACTCCGATGCCTTTGACCAAAGATGGATAAAGATAGTGAGTCTGTGCGTGTATAGAGGTGCCAAGTTGTTCATGTTCCCCGCCTAAGCATGGCATACACGGTTCCAAATCCTGCCAGATTTCAGACCCTTAAAACAAGCACTTAGACTAGGTTCTTAGCTAGCCGAGTGAATGGTCCTCCCCATCCCTGATAGGAAATCTCCAAGATATCCACTCTTCAATCCTTTCTTTTTCTTCCCCAGCAATTTTTCCCCAATAAGCAATTTTGGAGAAACTTCACATATCTCCCCCCCCCACCTCCCCAACTCCAGTTTCTTTGATCCTGCCTAGAATTTCAGCTCCATATAGAGAGTGATTGCTTGTTTTTGGCCAACACCAAGCCGGAAACAGTGGGCGTTATACTACCTAGAAAGGGTTGGGAGGATTTTACTAACATTTTGATTTTATTTTTGTGGCTTTTTTTTTCCATCCCAAGTCAATGAAATAAAATTAAACAAACAATATTTTATAAAATTTTATGTTTACAAATTTATTTTATTGCTTATAAAACACACACACAATATGATTTGGGAATCTTAGGTAGGACGACCCCGATATGCTTGAGGTGAATGAGAACTTTAGCTCGAATCAAGCATAGACTAGCAAAGGTACAGGGACAAAGATGACCATACATCCTCTCTCCCCAATTTTTGAGTGGCCTTCTGCCTAATTTTTTGTTTATTTCTGTTTTGGTTGTAAACTTTAAGAGTGAATAAAAATATATGACTCAAAGTGTAGTATCTGTTCCGATGCTGCTCTTAAGGTAATTTGTCTCTGTCAATCGTGGGGAAACCTTCTATACTGAGACAATTATTATTTTTGGTCCCTACCAGAGTGCTCCTTTTGCCTTCTTTTCGAGGAGCTGGTTTCTCCCACATTAAAAATGACCTTGTGTCACATTTTGCTTTCGTGGGGAAGGGTTTTTCATATGAATATCAATATACAAAAAACCCAAATTTATAGGAGTATATATATATATATATATATATATATATATATATATATATATACAATTATTATAATTATAATTATTTTTTGATACTTATAGACACTAATGTTTCATCTTTTTGGGAATCAAAAGTGTGCAGGGAGTTACAATTACCGCTGATCGAGAGATTTGAACCCGGCAACAAAGTCATTTCTGATTCCATTAGCAAGGAACAAACCACACGGCCAACGTTAACCGTGAGAAATACAGTTTATATAAAGCATAAATGTTAAGACAACAATAGAGATCATTGTAACATCATTATCTGTGCATGTGAGCTTAAGTGACCAACTTTAATTTC
>NC_136507.1:105733206-105740706 GCF_053919585.1 Euprymna scolopes
CAAGATTTCAGTTCACGTTACACTTGAACTTCTGCATGTCAGTACAGTTGGGGAAGCAGGAACCTGGAAGGGAATTCCAAAGTCTAGCGGTTCTAGGGAAGAAACTATTGGAGTAGAAAGTTCTTTTACATCTAGGGATCTCTGCTGTGAAGGGGTGGGATTTAGCTGCTTGTTGGGTTTGTCAGGGGTATTTATGCCGTGGGCACACAAGTGCTTCTTCTTCTTCTTCTTCTTCTTCTTATTCTTCTTCTTCTTATTATTATTATTATTATTAAGAGGAAGAATGGCGATGATGATGATGATGATGATGATGATGATGATTTCTTTTTTTTTTTTTTCCAGTTCCTCCGATGATCGATGAAAGAGGACAGAAAAAAATCTCTATATTAGTCGGAGAAAGGGCTGAGCTGAAGTGTGACGTCACAGGTGATCCTGTTCCGAGCATAGAATGGAGAAAAGATGGTCGTATTTTAAACATCCTTGGCAAGAACCATCTGACAGTGAACAAAGAAGGAACCCTGACAGTCGAGTCCGGCGGGCTGTTCGATGATGGCGTTTACACATGCATTGCTACTAATCCTGCAGGAAAAGCAACAAGAGAATATACACTACAAGTATATGGTATGGCTAATGATTTTTTGCCTTTTTTTCTTTTTCCTTTTTTTTTTAAGAATGAGATGGATTATAGAGTAACGGGGAGAGGGGTTAGGGAGAAGTAAAAGAAGAAGAGAGAGTAGGAGAAAAAGATGTGAGAAGAAAAGGAAATTAAATTTGCAAAGTGAAGGTCGCACGACGGAATTACAAATATGCATGCATAACGTAGTAGCTATAGTTTCATGTTTTAATTTTTAACCTTGCAGCAAGCATGTTTCTCATAGGTTAGTCATTAACGTTAGAGGAAAAATACATTGTAAGCTAAACGTTTTGGTTTCAATCCTCAGTGGTGACGCACAAGTAATTTTTTTTTTAAACATTTTAAAATCATTACTATATATTGATTCCAATAAAATATAATAATAAATACGAAATCTGCATGAATCAATATATCATATTTAAGCGTATTTTACGACCTGGTAATAATTTTGTTTTTTTTCCATCATATATATATATATATATATATATATATATATATATATATATATATATATATATATGTATGTATATATATATGTATGTATATATGTATATATATATTTATATATATATATGTATATATATGTATATATATATATGTATATATATATGTGCACATATATATATATGGAAAAAAACAAAATTAATCATTAAAGAAATATTACTATATTAATATTTATATACGTAATTCTTAAATTTCAAACTTATTCACACACACACACACACACACACACACACACACACACACATATATATATATATATATATATATATATATATATATATATATATATATATATTAGGAACCAAGTCTCTCCTTGCTGTTATTTCATATCAGTTGAAACCATAGCAGCAAGTTTTAGCCTCCCCACCATCAAAGCCAGAAGTTTTGGGGGAATATATATATATACTAGCAGGAACCGTTAACCGGTGTTGCCTGGTGGATGCATACTCTCTCCCGCGTAAAAAAGTAAAGTACGGTTGTTGTGGTTGGCCCCCCCCCCAATATCCCCATGTTAAGAACGGTTTTCGGAATAGATACCCCCAACCTCTGCAAGTGAATTACAGTGCAGAATGCAAGTATTTATATCTTGAAAAGTACCTGTCTGCGCCAAATATAAATGACCTTGTCTTCATGAGTATACTGAATAACTTATAAAACTCGTCATTCTCAAGGAAATTGAAAAGTTGGATTTAATGTAAAAATTCCCCCGCCTTGCCAAAATAAAAATACAAAACATTGTAGAAGCTAAAAAGTGTAAAAAGTTGTAAAAGCCAAAAAGTAGAAAGAAAAAAAAACAAACAAAAGAAACATATACACCCACCTCCAAAAAAATAGGTTCCCGTAAACTTAACTATGCATTATTCCCTCCCCCCTCACCATAAAGGAACCCTGGACAGACGGTATGGAAATACTCCCCCTCTAAAATGAATAACGTGAAAATGGTGTTCTTTTACGTTCTTCTTTGGTAGTAGTCAATGTTTGTTACATTCAAAGTATATAAGGAAACACACGTAATCATTGTTGAGAGAAAATGTGTGTGTGTGTGTGTGTGTATGTGTGTGAGAGAGAGAGAGAGAGAGAGAGAGAGAGAGGCGTCTTGCTTTTTGTTTTTTCTGTTTAATTGCCTCCCCAGAAGTTCGGTTTTTAATGTGGGGTCAAACCAGCTCTCTCAAAAGGGGCACTGGTTAGTAACAAAAATAAAAAATGTATCAATCATGAAGGATTTTTCCTCCATTAACCAAGACCAAAAGATGAGCCAACGTAACCACCCTACCGTCTCAAATACAAAAAAAAACAAAAAAACTTGGAAACCGATTTTTATATTTATCTAGTTCATAGTAACCGTAAGTAAAAAAAAGGGTACTTAATCAATGCATATAAAATGTAAATATTGGGAAAAAATTATATTATACATACCCGTTATGAAATGAAGTTCTCCGAAAGAAAATTTCACTTAATTTGATCGCGGTATCATAACAAATTATTTTTTCGCTGTAAAAAAAAAATAAAAATAAACTACTTGATCAAATTAAGTGTATTTCTTTTTCGGAGAACTTCATTCCATAACGGGTATGTACAATATAACGGATGAGTACAATGTAACTTTTATTCGACAGGGTCATTTTTTTTAATATCTTGATTAACCTGCAAAAGGAATAATTCGTCAAGTTTTGTAAGAGAGAGAGAGAGAGAGAGAGAGAGAGAGAGAAAGAGAGAGAAAGAGAGAAAAGGGAGGAACAGTACGTCGTTAAAAGAAATATTTCGTCAAGTTTTGTAAAAGAGAGAGAGAGAGAGAGAGAGAGAGAGAGAAAGGGGGAGGAGAAGTACGTCGTTAAAAGAAATATTTCGTCAAGTTTTGTTTTCCTGTTTGTTTGTTTTTTTTTAACAGCTAACGAAAAATCAAACGCCTATAATAAAAAAAGTATAAAAAAGACAAAAGTTATGTTGAATATGAGAACGAATAAAATGAATATGTTGTTAATTTTATTTTAAAGAGAGGGAACAGCGCTGTAAGGAATAATGCGTGTAGTTTGTTGAGAGAAGGATAGAGTGAGAGAGCGAGGGGATGGTAGATGACAAACTAAATGCAAATTAAACTCTAGTAATTCGGCAAGTTTGTAATGGTAGTTTTGTTAAAATATATGCGAGCAGCTAAAAAGTAACTAATCTAGTGTAATGTTGGTCTCTAGTGTGTATGTGGGTGTAACAATTTGGCGTAACGCTTGTCTTGAAGATGTCATGTTGCGACACACACGTGTGCGTTCGTTTTTTGTGGAAGGTTTAAATTCTGGAATAAGAGAATTACAATAAGAAAGGTGGAATTAACGAAGGGAGAAATCAGTATTTTATGAATCTGCGAATTGCAAGTGAACGATATGAATATGAGTCTATGATACAGATAATAAGAGTGCAGGGGCAATATAAGGCTACTGTGTGTAATTTTACGCGGTGAAGAGTGGTGGCAGTGAAAGCAGTTATGAATTAAAGGGGAAAATGGGAACTACTTCCACTAATGCTAATTGCGATAGAGTTTTATTATAACGAATGAATGTGTCATAAATGTTGTTCTCTAGGTACATAAGATAGTGGCTAATAGTGTAGACATAATAAATTTGTATGCGACGTTTTTATTATAACCATATATATATATATATATATATATATATATATATATATATATATATATATATATATATACTAGCAAAAGTACCCGTCGTTGGACTCTGATTTATGAAAATATGATAGCTTATGAAAAGGAGGGTTGTAAAGAGATAGCTTCAAATTTGGGGGTATCAAAACTAAAGCAAAATATGATGAAATTAAAAATAAAATAGATAAACCCCATAATTTATTATACCATACCTGTTCACACTGGAGCACTTATCACAATATTCTGTAGATCTATATTAAAAAAACGTTGTCAAACTTTGTGACATGTTTCCATTCTATGGCGGTCAGGCACGAACAAACACCCCATAATTTTATTATACTATATTTCTACAAACTGAAACATAATTATCAAAGTATACTTACGCAGATAGATATGAAAAGTCTTTATTAAAGTGTGTGCCTATTTCCATTCTATGGAGGCCAGGCGCGAACGCAGACCCCACAATTTTATTATACCATCCCTATTTAAGTTATAACATACTTATCAAAGTATTATTATGTACATCTATATCAAAAACACTTGTAAACAGTTTTTTTTTTAATTTTTTATTTCCATACATTGTGGACCAGGCGCGTACGCAGACCCCACAATTTTAATGAATCATCATTATGCCAGATCAAACATACCCATTCCTGTGTCTCGATACATCTTCTATCATTATATGTGATCAGTTTTCTATAATAGTCAACCATGTAGGAGTCTATTTGTGACCAGACACACACACAGAGACGTTCAACTTTATATTATAGATATATATTATGAACTCACCCGTCAATTTCGACATATGTGCTCCACCACAACAACTAAGTTGTTCGGGAATCCATACAGATGATTTTTTTTTATAGTGATAAAGGTTTGTGTAGAACTAACCGTACTTTCTTATATAACTGCTAATCTTCGTCGGTGCAATGGCTGTCACAAGACAGAGCATACAGCAAACCTCGGAAATATAGCAAGTTTTAGTCTACCCTCCATTAAGGCCAGATGTTTTCGGGAAATATCAGATATTTTGTAATTTATATGCAAAAATAGGAAAACAAATGACTATGATTGAAACATTTTAAAACTGTGCAAAGTGCCAAAAATAGGCTCTGGTTAACACAAGTCAAGTCATTACCTTTCCAACGAGCCTTCATTTGTTAAATTCTGATCAATAGTCGCTGAAATTTGGAACTTATTAAATTGCCAAAAAAGGGTGATATATATATATATATATATATATATATATATATATATATATATATATATATATATATATATATATATATATATAATGTAGTTTAAATTCCCGGAAAACAAAACTGACTTTAACCTATCGCAGACTTAGCACCTACATAATCAACTTCTAAAAAATTTATAATTACAAAACAGAATACATTTTATATAAGGAGAGAAGAAAAACAAAGAAAAAGTCTTTAACTAAAATTATTAATATAAATAGACTTAGCATTTGCATAAGCCGATTTCTCAAGTGTTTTAAATTATGAAAGGGAATTTAACTATATAAGGACAAAAAAGAAAACCTTTACTAAAAGTTTGTAAATAGAAAACGGGGATCCTCAGCTGCTTACCATGTAGCTGTTTCGGAGATTAAAAATATGACAGCTGTTAAATACATGGATCTCCAGTGGATAATACCACTTCCCCAATAAGAAAATGTACATACGGTTACTATTTATACTTATATATGAAAAGTAAATAAATAAATAAATAAATAAATAAAAGATAAAAGATAAACTATTACTAAGTAAGTTTAAGACTACAGGATCCATTCTGCAATATGTTAAGTAGCATATAAATGCTATGAGAATAAAAATGTTAATTATATATATATATATATATATATATATATATATATATATATATATATATATGTGTGTGTGTGTGTGTGTGTGTGTGTGTGTGTGTGTGTGACTACTTCATTTAATCACATAAATTAATATACGAAAGTATACATTTATGCGTAAACTTTAAGTATTTACTTCAACAGTGCTCAATACGTAGGTAGAGCTAGGTAGTAAGTTATAAAATATATATGGCAATTAAGCTACAGAATATTCCGCATTTCATCCACGCTAGGATTCATCAGGCTTATAAGATAAGCCTGATGAATCCTAGTGTGGATGAAACACGGAATATTCTGTGTAGCTTAATTGCCATATATATTTTATAACTTACTATATATATATATATATATATATATATATATATATATATATATATATATATATATATATATATAAGCTTAAGTACATATATATATCAATACTCATAGCTAAATTGAATATTGAAATGGTCATATCTTTGGTTCTATGGACGAAACTATATAAAAAATTTCAGGCTTTTTGAAGATTATAATACTATGCTATGGTTAAAATTTTATGACAATTGGTAAAAAAGAGCCTATATTTTCAAACCAATAAAATATACCCAAATTTGCCTACATTTGTATATATAGTGTCTTTGCAGCTTTGGGATGAATTTTGCTTGGGTTGTTTTTACTTGGTTGCCTTCCCTGTGGCTTTGCCAGGCCATTAATATGTGTGTGTGAGTGTGTGTGTATCTATGTACATACATTTACACTTGTAATAAAAAAAAATTTTGGCTACATATTTAAACATTTCAGACTGTCATCCTCCGTTCTTCATGTTTATATTTTGTGGAATTAAGAAAATTCTACCTCAAAAGGTCACTTGAATAAATTTAAAATACTTTCATCATATTTACCGTTAGATTTTTATCTTGCTTATTATGATTTAAATTTCCATCTCAAACGCGATTAATTCATGATTAGATCAGTTAACATGATATCCCTAATTTATGTCTCCTTACGAAATTTAAACTTATGTCTAAAATCCCTATTCCAATTTCGTCACATGATTTTGACTTTAGAAAGTTTTAAAATTTAAAGCTTAAGCTTAACCCTTACAAAATTTTAAGAAATACAGGAGATCTTGTTTAATTGGTTTCTTATAACTACGGATCAAATTCAATGCAAATCTGAAATATTTGAATTTTGTCCATACTATGCAGCCAAAAAAATGCTTTGTAAATGCTAAAAAATTCTGAAATTTAGGGAATATTTATAAATGACCGCTCAAGACCTATTGTAAAAAATTTTTCAAAGATCGGAGGTATCCAATTTCTTAAGAATAATTTACACCCTCGTTTTTACTCCCTTTGCTTAAAATTAACTAAAATAAATATAGCCCAAACTACACCCCTTTACGCCTAGCAACCGTGTTCTAAAATCCATAATGATTGGTTAATTAGTTTAGGGGTGAATCCTGTACATACATATGCATATAAGCATATACACAAACCTAACTTTATGCAAGTCAGTCTTTCTATTATCTGGAGATTCAAGTTCGAACCCTGGCATCAGCAGTGAAACCATTCATTTCTATATGATACATTTTCTTTTATGCTTTCACAATATTTAAAAATATGAACTTTCATTTTTTTTTCTCTTTTTTTACTTTTTTTTTTAAAGCAATTCCAAAACTTCCTCCAAATTTACCGAAGTCGTATGAAATCATTATCGGAAATCCGGTCATCATTTCCTGCCCAGCAGAAGGAACACCAGAACCAAAAATTGAATGGTTCAAAAATGGAGCAAGAATTCCTCCGGATCTGAAGAATGAAGGAATTGATTTCCTTGACGATGGATCCTTGGAATTTTCTCATGTAG